>NC_068434.1:11075690-11155690 GCF_023373465.1 Oncorhynchus keta | reverse complement strand
TATGCTAAAGCCCTTCCGGGCAAATCACTCACCAGGGCAACAGCTTGAAATCATTTATCCTCTCTCTCCCTCTTTTCTCTCTCCCCCTTTAACCGCTGAGACTGAAGCACATTTGGGCAAATTGTGGGAGATTAATAGTTGTGACATTATCAAGGAAGAAATTGTACCCAAGACAAAAGAGTCGAGTGTCAGTGAGGTACGAAAAGGGTGAAATTATTCTAAAGTGGAACAAGATGACCGGCTTATTGCTCCTCTTCCTAAAGGAATTTTGGCCTCAGTGATTATCTTTCAGTGATTCATCTTTTAGCGATTACCTTGGTGAGACATCATGGGCCTGTCCTAACCACATACTGTAGATGATCTAGGCCATGTCCCAAATGGCACCCTATTTGCCCATAGGCATGTGGTCAAAAGTAGTGCACTATGTAGGAAATAGGGTGTCATTTGGGGGGGACACCTAGTGATGGTGGGCAGACCGATCGAGAGGAGCTAGTCCTGTGGGCTGACCGACCGAGAGGAGCTAGTCCTGTGGGCTCACCGACCGAGAGGAGCTAGTCCTGTGGGCTCACCAACCGAGAGGAGCTAGTCCTGTGGGCTGACCGACCGAGAGGAGCTAGTCCTGTGGGCTGGCTGACCGACCGTCCTGTGGGCTGACCGGCCGTCCTGTGGGCTGACCGTGCTAGAGGACCTTTACATAGTCGATCACAGTGTGTGACAGTAAGAAGAGGATAAGAGGATATTCATATGTGAGAGCAGAGAGAGAATAGATGGAAACCTGGAACTAGTGTGAACAAGAGAGGGAACTCTGAAAAGTTACTGATGGGCGCCCACTCCGCCCAGGACTGAATCATGTGTGGTAAGTAGGTTAAAAGTCATCCCTGGTGTTAGTCCCATCTGAACCGGTGAGACACACAGAATCAGTTAAATCGGTGTGTGGGACAGACTAGAGGAACTGGCAGGAGCTCCCTGCATTCCCTTCTCCCCCTGGGCTCAACCCGCTGTGGGCCCACCTCACTCGGTCAGTCCCACCTCATCACTCACCTCCAGCAGCTGGGCCCAAATTGCCCAATTTCCTGCTAGATAACTATCTAACCGGAGCTATCAGGTGTAGATAATATCATCCTCTATTTGCTAACACAGTGCTAAAATAGTTAAGATTCATGTGCAGTTGAGGAGCAAAAGAAGGGATATTTGAATGAAAATAGAATTCCTCAGAGAAAAAACGTTTTTCACAGAACCAGAGAGAAGACTAAACTGTTACAGTGCTAGACCTGAAACTCCAGTGCTGGAACTGGCTCAGACAAGGCTTATCAGTGGTGACCTAATGTCATACTCATATAGCTAGGTCTCACATGGGCTTATAGTACAGTAAAGGACATTGTCAAATATTATCCAAAACCAAAGCCATTCCAATCGAACATCAAAAGATTTTTCCACGTAAGCGTATGTTGACTATAACACGAGAATCAATAGCTTTCTGCTCATACTGTAAATTCCTCAACAGCATTTCCATTCATGTTCAAAAACAAATATTTGAGCACATCTACTCCTTCACTAGCCTCTTGACCATCTTCGGCAGATTTGTGATAACCCAAGAAACAAGGAGCAGAAAAGAAGTCAAGATCAAACTTCAGGCTGCCAGTCTCCTTTGTAAACCTTTCATACAGTACCTTTCATACAGTACCAGTCAAACGTTTGGACACACCAACTAATTGAAGGATTTTTCTTTATATATATATATATATATATATAATAGTGAAGACATCAAAACTATAAAATAACACATATGGAATCATGTAGTAACCCCCTCATAAAAATCTAAATATATTTCATATTCTTCAAAGTAGCCACCCTTTGCCTTAATGACAGCTTTGCTCACTCTTGACATTCTCTCAACCAGCTTCACCTGGAATGTTTTTCCAACAGTCTTGAAGGATTACCCACATATGCTGAGCACTTGTTGGCTGCTTTTCCGTCACTCTGCGGTATGATCTCATTTGGGCTGAGGTCAGATGATTGTGGAGGCAAGGCTCTGATACAGCACTCCATCACTCTCCTTTTCGTTCAAATAGACCTTACACAGCCTGGAGGTGTATTGGGTCATTGTCCTGTTGAAAAACAAATGACAATCCCACTAAGTCAAACCAGATGGGATGGTATCACTGCAGACTACTGTGGTCGCCATGCTGGTTAAGTGTGCCTTGAATTCTAAATAAATCACTGTCAGTGTCAACAACAAAGCACCATCACACCTCCTCCGTGCATCACGGTGAGAACCACACATGCAGAGATCAAACACAGTGCCTCTTTGCTTGAAATCTCACAAAGACACAGCTGTTGGAACCAAATATTTCAACCAAAGAACTCATCAGACCAAAGGACAGATTACCAACGGTCTAATGTCCATTGCTCGTGTTTCTTGGGCCAAGCAAGTCTCTTATTATTATTATTATTATTGGTGTCCTTTAGTAGTGGTTTCTTTGCAGCAATTTGACCGTGAAGGTACTGATTCATGCAGTCTCCTCTGAACAGTTGATGTTGAGATGTGTCTGTTGCTTGAATTATGTGAAGTAATTATTTTGGCTGAAATTTGTGAGGCTGGGAACTCTAATGAACGTATCCTCTGCAGCAGAGGTATCTCTGGGTCTTCCTTTCCTGTGAAGTTCCTCATGAGAGCCAGTTAACTCTAATGAACGTATCCTCTGCAGCAGAGGTATCTCTGGGTCTTCCTTTCCTGTGGAGTTCCTCATGAGAGCCAGTTAACTCTAATGAACGTATCCTCTGCAGCAGAGGTATCTCTGGGTCTTCCTTTCCTGTGGAGTTCCTCATGAGAGCCAGTTAACTCTAATGAACGTATCCTCTGCAGCAGAGGTATCTCTGGGTCTTCCTTTCCTGTGGAGTTCCTCATGAGAGCCAGTTAACTCTAATGAACGTATCCTCTGCAGCAGAGGTATCTCTGGGTCTTCCTCATGAGAGCCAGTTAACTCTAATGAACGTATCCTCTGCAGCAGAGGTATCGCTGGGTCTTCCTCATGAGAGCCAGTTAACTCTAATGAACGTATCCTCTGAAGCAGAGGTATCTCTGGGTCTTCCTTTCCTGTGGAGTTCCTCATGAGAGCCAGTTAACTCTAATGAACGTATCCTCTGCAGCAGAGGTATCTCTGGGTCTTCCTTTCCTGTGGAGTTCCTCATGAGAGCCAGTTTCATCATAGCACTTGATGGTTGTTGTGACGGCATTTGAAGACACTTTCAAAGTTCTTGTATTGACTGACCCTCATGTCTTAAAGTAATGGACTGTTGTTTCTCATTGCTTATTTGAGCTGTCTTGCCATAATAGACTTGGTCTTTTAACAAATAGGGATATTTTTATTTTATTTTTTATTTCACCTTTATTTAACCAGGTAGGCTAGTTGAGAACAAGTTCTCATTTGCAACTGCGACCTGGCCAAGATAAAGCATAGCAGTGTGAACAGACAACACAGAGTTACACATGGAGTAAACAATTAGCAAGTCAATAACACAGTAGAAAAAATGGGCAGTCTATATACAATGTGTGCAAAAGGCATGAGGTAGGCGAATAATACAATTTTGCAGATTAACACTGGAGTGATAAATGATCAGATGGTCATGTACAGGTAGAGATATTGGTGTGCAAAAGAGCAGGAAAGTAAATAAATAAAAACAGTATAAAAACAGTATGGGAATGAGGTAGGTGAAAATGGGTGAGCTATTTACCTATAGACTATGTACAGCTGCAGCGATCGGTTAGCTGCTCGGATAGCTGATGTTTGAAGTTGGTGAGGGAGATAAAAGTCTCCAACTTCAGCGATTTTTGCAATTCGTTCCAGTCACAGGCAGCAGAGTACTGGAACGAAAGGCGGCCAAATGAGGTGTTGGCTTTAGGGATGATCAGTGAGATACACCTGCTGGAGTGCGTGCTACGGATGGGTGTTGCTATCGTGACCAGTGAACTGAGATAAGGCGGAGCTTTACCTAGCATGGACTTGTAGATGACCTGGAGCCAGTGGGTCTGGCGACGGATATGTAGTGAGGGCCAGCCGACTAGAGCATACAGGTCGCAGCGGTGGGTGGTATAAGGTGCTTTAGTGACAAAACGGATGGCACTGTGATAGACTGCATCCAGTTTGCTGAGTAGAGTGTTGGAAGCCATTTTGTAGATGACATCGCCGAAGTCGAGGATCGGTAGGATAGTCAGTTTTACTAGGGTAAGCTTGGCAGCGTGAGTGAAGGAGGCTTTGTTGCGGAATAGAAAGCCGACTCTTGATTTGATTTTTGATTGGAGATGTTTGATGTGAGTCTGGAAGGAGAGTTTGCAGTCTAGCCAGACACCTAGGTACTTATAGATGTCCACATATTCAAGGTCGGAACCATCCAGGGTGGTGATGCTAGTCGGGCATGCGGGTGCAGGCAGCGATCGGTTGAAAAGCATGCATTTGGTTTTACTCGCGTTTAAGAGCAGTTGGAGGCCACGGAAGGAGTGCTGTATGGCATTGAAGCTCGTTTGGAGGTTTGATAGCACAGTGTCCAATGACGGGCCGAAAGTATATAGAATGGTGTCGTCTGCGTAGAGGTGGATCAGGGAATCGCCCGCAGCAAGAGCAACATCATTGATATATACAGAGAAAAGAGTCGGCCCGAGAATTGAACCCTGTGGCACCCCCATAGAGACTGCCAGAGGACCGGACAGCATGCCCTCCGATTTGACACACTGAACTCTGTCTGCAAAGTAATTGGTGAACCAGGCAAGGCAGTCATCCGAAAAACCGAGGCTGTTGAGTCTGCCGATAAGAATATGGTGATTGACAGAGTCGAAAGCCTTGGCGAGGTCGATGAAGACGGCTGCACAGTACTGTCTTTTATCGATGGCGGTTATGATATCGTTTAGTACCTTGAGTGTGGCTGAGGTGCACCCGTGACCGGCTCGGAAACCAGATTGCACAGCGGAGAAGGTACGGTGGGATTCGAGATGGTCAGTGACCTGTTTGTTGACTTGGCTTTCGAAGACCTTAGATAGGCAGGGCAGGATGGATATAGGTCTATAGCAGTTTGGGTCCAGGGTGTCTCCCCCTTTGAAGAGGGGATGACTGCGGCAGCTTTCCAATCCTTGGGGATCTCAGACGATATGAAAGAGAGGTTGAACAGGCTGGTAATAGGGGTTGCGACAATGGCGGCAGATAGTTTCAGAAATAGCGGGTCCAGATTGTCAAGCCCAGCTGATTTGTACGGGTCCAGGTTTTGCAGCTCTTTCAGAACATCTGCTATCTGGATTTGGGTAAAGGAGAACCTGGAGAGGCTTGGGTGAGGAACTACGGGGGGGCGGAGCTGTTGGCCGAGGTTGGAGTAGCCAGGCGGAAGGCATGGCCAGCCGTTGAGAAGTGCTTATTGAAGTTTTCGATAATCATGGATTTATCGGTGGAGACCGTGTTTCCTAGCCTCAGTGCAGTGGGCAGCTGGGAGGAGGTGCTCTTGTTCTCCATGGACTTCACAGTGTCCCAGAACTTTTTGGAGTTGGAGCTACAGGATGCAAACTTCTGCCTGAAGAAGCTGGCCTTAGCTTTCCTGACTGACTGCGTGTATTGGTTCCTGACTTCCCTGAACAGTTGCATATCACGGGGCTATTCGATGCTATTGCAGTCCGCCACAGGATGTTTTTGTGCTGGTCGAGGGCAGTCAGGTCTGGAGTGAACCAAGGGCTGTATCTGTTCTTGGTTCTGCATTTTTGAACGGAGCATGCTTATCTAAAATGGTGAGGAAGTTACCTTTAAAGAATGACCATGCATCCTCAACTGACGGATGAGGTCAATGTCCTTCCAGGATACCCGGGCCAGGTCGATTAGAAAGGCCTGCTCACAGAAGTGTTTTAGGGAGCGTTTGACAGTGATGAGGGGTGGTCGTTTGACTGCGGCTCCGTGGCGGATACAGGCGATGAGGCAGTGATCGCTGAGATCCTGGTTGAAGACAGCGGAGGTATATTTGGAGGGCCAGTTGGTCAGGATGACGTCTATGAGGGTGCCCTTGTTTACAGAGTTAGGGTTGTACCTGGTGGGTTCCTTGATGATTTGAGTGAGATTGAGGGCATCTAGCTTAGATTGTAGGACTGCCGGGGTGTTAAGCATATCCCAGTTTAGGTCACCTAACAGAACAAACTCTGAAGCTAGATGGGGGGCGATCAATTCACAAATGGTGTCCAGGGCACAGCTGGGAGCTGACGGGGGTCGGTAGCAGGCGGCAACAGTGTGAGACTTGTTTCTGGAGAGAGTAATTTTCAAAATTAGTAGTTCAAACTGTATACTTCTGTATACCACAACCTACCTTGTCACAACAACTGACTGGTTCAAACGCATTAAGGAAAGAAATTCCACAAATTAACTTTTAACAAGGCATACCTGTTAATTGAAATGCATTCCAGGTGACTCCCTCATGAAGTTGGTTGAGAGAATGCCAAGAGTGTGCAAAGCTGTCATGAAGGCAAAGGGTGGCTACTTTGAAGAATCTCATGTATGTATGCAGTTGTAGTCGGGAAGTTTACATACACTTAGGTTGGAGTCATTGAAACTCATTTTTCAACCACAATTTCTTGTTAACAAACTATAGTTTTGGAAAGTTGGTTAGGACATCTGTTTTGTGCATGACACAAGTAATTTGTCCAACAATTGTTTACAGACATATTATTCCACTTATAATTCACTGTATCACAATTCCAGTGGGTCAGAAGTTTACTAAATAAAATAAGTTGACTGTGCCTTTAAACAGCTTGGAAAATTCCAGAAAATTATGTCATGGCTTTAGAAGCTTCTGATAGGCTAATTGACTTAATTTGAGTCAAATGGAGGTGTACCTGTGGATGCATTTCAAGGCGTACCTTCAAACACAGTCTCTCTTTGCTTGAAATCATGGGAAAATCAAAATAAATCAGCCAAGACCTCAGAAAAAAAAGTGTAGACCTCCACAAGTCTGCTTCATCCTTGGGAGCAATTTCCAAATGCCTGAAGGTACCATGTTCATCTATACAAACAATAATAAGCAAGTATAAACACCATGGGACCACGCAGCCGTCATACCGCTCAGGAAGGAGATGCATTCTGTCTCCTAGAGATGAACGTACTTTGGTGCGAAAAGTGCAAATCAATCCCAGAACAACAGCAAAGGACCTTGTGAAGATGCTGGAGGAAACAGGTACAAAAGTATCTATATCAACAGTAAAACGAGTACTATATCGACACAACCTGAAAGGCCGCTCAGCAAGGAAGAAGCCCCTGCTCCAAAACCACCATAAAAAAAGCCAGACTACGGTTTGCAACTGCACATGGGAACAAAGATCGTCGTTTTTGGAGAAATGCCCTCTGGTCTGATGAAACAAAAATAGAACTGTTTGGCCAAAATGACCATTGTCATGTTTGGAGGAAAAAGGGGGAGGCTTGCAAGCACCAACCCAGCCGTGAAGCACGGGGGTGGCAGCATCATGTTGTGGAGGTGCTTTGCTGTTTTTAGGGACTGGTGGCCCTTCACAAAATAGATGGCTTCATGAGGAAGGTAAATTATGTGGAAGCAACATCCAGACATCAGTCAGGAAGTTAAAGCTTGGTCGCAAACGGACAATGACCCCAAGCATACTTCCAAAGTTGTGGCAAAATGGCTTAAGGACAACAAAGTCAAGGTATTGGAGTGGCCATCACAAAGCCTGTGCGAGCAAGGAGGCCTACAAACCTGACTCGGTTACACCAGCTCTGTCAGGAGGAATGGGCCGAAATTCACCCAACTTATTGTGGGAAGCTTGTGGAAGGCTACCCAAAACGTTTGACCCAAGTTAACAATTTAAAGGCAATGCTACCAAATACTAATTGAGTGCAGGTAAACTTCTGACCCACTGGTAAAAGCTGAAATAAATCACTCTACTATTATTATGACATTTCACATTCTTAAAATAAAGTGGTGATCCTAACTGACCTAAGACGGGGAATTTTTACTAGGATTAAATGTCAGGAATTGTGAAAAACTTTATTTAAATGTATTTGGCTACGGTATGTAAACTTCCCACACACTTTTTTGGTTACTACATGATTTCAGAACGTTAAATGTCTTCTATTATTTTACAATGTAGAAAATAGTAGAAACAAAGAAGAACCCTTGAATGAGTAGGTGTGTCCAAACTTTTGACTGGTACTGTACATTATATACACTGCTCAAAAAAATAACACATCCTCGATCTGAATGAATGAAATATTCTTATTAAATACTTTTTTCTTTACGTAGTTGAATGTGCTGACAACAAAATCACACAAACTATCAATGGAAATCAAATTTATCAACCCATGGAGGTCTGGATTTGGAGTCACACTCAAAATTAAAGTGTAAAACCACACTACAGGCTGATCCAACTTTGATGTAATGTCCTTAAAACAAGTCAAAATGAGGCTCAGTAGTGTGTGTGGCCTCCCTACAACGCCTGGGCATGCTCCTGATGAGGTGGCGGATGGTCTCCTGAGGGATCTCCTCCCAGACCTGGACTAAAGCATGCGCCAACTCCTGGACAGTCTGTGGTGCAACGTAGCGTTGGTGGATGGAGCGAGACATGATGTCCCAGATGTGCTCAATTGGATTCAGGTCTGGGGAACGGGCGGGCCAGTCCATAGCATCAATGCCTTCCTCTTGCAGGAACTGCTGACACACTCCAGCCACATGAGGTCTAGCATTGTCTTGCATTAGGAGGAACCCAGGGCCAACCGCACCAGCATATGGTCTCACAGGGGGTCTGAGGATCTCATCTCGGTACCTAATGGCAGTCAGGCTACCTCTGGCGAGCACATGGAGGGCTGTGCGGCCCCCCAAAGAAATGCCACCCCACACCATGACTGACCCACCGCCAAACCGGTCATGCTGGAGGATGTTGCAGGCAGCAGAACGTTCTCCACGGCGTCTCCAGACTGTCACATGTGCTCAGTGTGAACCTGCTTTCATCTGTGAAGAGCACAGGGCGCCAGTGGCGAATTTGCCAATCTTGGTGTTCTCTGGCAAATGCCAAAACATCCTGTACGGTGTTGGGCTGTAAGCACAACTCCCACCTGTGGACGTCATGCCCTCATACCACCCTCATGGAGTCTGTTCTGACCGTTTGAGCAGACACATGCACATTTGTGGCCTGCTGGAGGTCATTTTGCAGGGCTCTGGCAGTGCTCCTCCTTGCACAAAGGCGGAGGTAGCGGTCCTGCTGCTGGGTTGTTGCCCTCCTACGGCCTCCTCCACGTCTCCTGATGTACTGGCCTGTCTCCTGGTAGCGCCTCCATGCTCTGGACACTACGCTGACAGACACAGCAAACCTTCTTGCCACAGCTCGCATTGATGTGCCATCCTGGATGAGCTGCACTACCTGAGCCACTTGTGTGGGTTGTAGACTCCGTCTCATGCTACCACCAGAGTGAAAGCACCGCCAGCATTCAAAAGTGACCAAAACAGCATAGGAACTGAGAAGCATAGGAACTGAGAAGTGGTCTGTGGTCCCCACCTGCAGAACCACTCCTTTATTGGGGGTATCTTGCTAAATGCCTATAATTTCCACCCGTTGTCTATTCCATTTGCACAACAGCATGTGAAATGTATTATCAATCAGTGTTGCTTCCTAAGTGGACAGTTTGATTTCACAGAAGTGTGATTGACTTGGAGTTACATTGTGTTGTTTAAGTGTTCCCTTTATTTTTTGAGCAGTGTATTATAGACACAAAGGCAGTGTGTTGATTGTTCTACTTCAGTTTAATTCTCCATCAACTTGGAATTCTGTTGTCTCCCCTGAGGAGTTCTACCCAGTGTGTGTACAGAGATAAAGCGCTAGAGGGGTGGGTGGGGGGGAATCAAGAGGTGTCAAGAGTCCAACTCATCCTCGTTACAGTGCCAAAGAAAAAACTAAGTGCGGCAAAATGAAAGCCATCTGTGGATCACACACGATGTGACAGTCAGTCCCTTTTTCCCCCTCAGCTTCTTCATATCCCGGATAATGTATGCTAAATCGGGTTATCTTTGATTAGCCACCTGTGGAAATTAGATCTAGAATATTACCATGTGTAGATCCAGAAGATTATTGGCTTTAAAACCCATCTTTGTTGTCGGGAATATCAAGCTTCCGACATCAAACAATGAGACTGCATTCTGCAGAACAGACGAGTTCTTCTACTCTCTACTGTAGCCAGAGACATGTAGCTCGCTAGACTCCTGCATCAACCGCGTCGCCGAACGTGCTAGCCTTGCAGGGCCACGTTCAGTAGGAAAACGTTGTGGAACATTGCAGATAGAAATGTAATGAATGACGCTGACATGATTCCTTACTCTACATGTTAGGGAGGCATGTTTCTTTTACATAACAGATTTATAAAATCAGAAAGTTCCACAACATTGTGCCCTGCTGAACCACCCCAAAGTTTACTCATTACAGAGAGCTCAGAAATTTCTTCCCCTATTGGCTGGGCTTACTTCTTGTCGTTACAGAGAAGGAAGTTTGGCTGCAGGATCCAAGTATGGGTAACTACATACTTGGAGTTGCCACGTTCACATGCTAGTCAGAACTAGGAAACTCTGAAATGTCCGACATGTTGATTCATTGAACGCGGAAGGTGTATAACTACAATCAGTTAGCAACTCAGACATTTCAGAGTTTCCTAGTTCCGACTAGCACGTGAACACAGAAAGTGTCTGAAAGTGGGCATGGCAAAAGAAGAGGGTGGATCAACAGAGATGGGTGTAACATCAGAGGGTGGATCAACAGAGATGGGTGTAACATCAGAGGGTGGATCAACAGAGATGGGTGTAACATCAGCAGGTGGATCAACAGAGATGGGTGTAACATCAGAGTGTGGATCAACAGAGATGGGTGTAACATCAGAGGGTGGACCAATAGAGATGGGTGTAACATCAGAAGGTGGATCAACAGAGATGGGTGTAACATCAGAGGGTGGATCAACAGAGATGGGTGTAACATCAGAGTGTGGATCAACAGAGATGGGTGTAACATCAGAGGGTGGACCAACAGAGATGGGTGTAACATCAGCAGGTGGATCAACAGAGATGGGTGTAACATCAGAAGGTGGACCAACAGAGATGGGTGTAACATCAGAGGGTGGATCAACAGAGATGGGTGTAACATCAGAGGGTGGATCAACAGAGATGGGTGTAACATCAGAGGGTGGATCAACAGAGATGGGTGTAACATCAGAGGGTGGACCAACAGAGATGGGTGTAACATCAGAAGGTGGACCAATAGAGATGGGTGTAACATCAGCAGGTGGACCAACAGAGATGGGTGTAACATCAGAGGGTGGATCAACAGAGATGGGTGTAACATCAGAAGGTGGACCAACAGAGATGGGTGTAACATCAGAAGGTGGACCAATAGAGATGGGTGTAACATCAGCAGGTGGACCAACAGAGATGGGTGTAACATCAGAGGGTGGATCAACAGAGATGGGTGTAACATCAGCAGGTGGACCAACAGAGATGGGTGTAACATCAGAGGGTGGATCAACAGAGATGGGTGTAACATCAGAAGGTGGATCAGAGATGGGTGTAACATCAGAGGGTGGATCAACAGAGATGGGTGTAACATCAGAAGGTGGATCAACAGAGATGGGTGTAACATCAGAGGGTGGATCAACAGAGATGGGTGTAACATCAGAGGGTGGATCAACAGAGATGGGTGTAACATCAGCAGGTGGATCAACAGAGATGGGTGTAACATCAGAGGGTGGATCAACAGAGATGGGTGTAACATCAGAAGGTGGACCAACAGAGATGGGTGTAACATCAGAAGGTGGACCAACAGAGATGGGTGTAACATCAGAAGGTGGACCAACAGAGATGGGTGTAACATCAGAAGGTGGACCAACAGAGATGGGTGTAACATCAGCAGGTGGACCAACAGAGATGGGTGTAACATCAGAGGGTGGATCAACAGAGATGGGTGTAACATCAGAAGGTGGACCAACAGAGATGGGTGTAACATCAGAAGGTGGACCAATAGAGATGGGTGTAACATCAGCAGGTGGACCAACAGAGATGGGTGTAACATCAGAGGGTGGATCAACAGAGATGGGTGTAACATCAGAAGGTGGATCAGAGATGGGTGTAACATCAGAGGGTGGATCAACAGAGTTGGGTGTAACATCAGAAGGTGGACCAACAGAGATGGGTGTAACATCAGAAGGTTTGTTAGTCACTCTCAGTCAGATATATTAAAAACTCCAAACACCTCTATCCACCCTATGGCAAATTAGTAGAATTGCAGGTTATTGGCTTTAAAACCACACATATTTCTCTCTGCCCCATGGCAAATGAGTAGAAATGCATGGAATTGGCTTTAAAACCACACATCTTTTGCTCTGCACCATGGCAAATGAGTAGAAATGCATGAAATTGATTTTTAAATTGCCAAATCTGCCCCCATGATGAATTCAAATTTTGTGGCCCCACCCCACATCAAATATTCTTAGAACTATTGATGACCCCGAATGTGCTGAAAGATGTTTACATGGCTCGTCCGGGTAGATCTTTAAAATATCCTTTCTCTCTAAAAAATATATATGTCTTCCTGTATTATACTTATGCTGAAATGTTCATTATATTCTAATGAGCCATTTGACTTCATGTTCGTATTCTTCTCTTTTATTCTGTCTTATTTTTGTTGCGTTGTCGAGAAGGAACTTGTAAAGAAGCACTTAGTTGGACGGTGTGTCTACCATGTGTATCCTGGACTAATACAACTCAAAACTCTACGGAGAAAAACCATAAGCCACATGAGTGGAAAGTTAGATTTTGTTACAGTAACGTTGTAATTATTGTGCAGTCTTGAAAGGAATATTTTTAAAAAGTGTTCTTCTTTCAAAATGACAAAGTAGGACATGAACTTAAGAACTTGATCATGTCCCTTATCTGATTCTCAGGTTGATGAACAGTTATTTGATTGTCTGGTAGAATCCAGGAACTCAGTTAATTACAGTCAAAAGGCCATTCGTTTACACCTCGCCCTGTGGCAACAGAGCTCTTTTGAAGTCACACCATAGTCAAACAGGTACAAATCACACGGACAGCCTAGATGGGTGTGTGCTCCTGCCTGCTGCTTTGTCATTTAAACAGAAGGATAGCAGTTCAGATTTACTTCAATAAACCTGCTATTCTTGGCTTCTGGCTTTCCTTCCGTACCAAAATGTGAACTGAATTCAGCACTCACACAAAAGCCTCCTGAGACATCAGATGATGTCAGGGGATCCATAGTAACACACCACAGACACAGCATGGAACTGTTCAGGGTTTTGGACAATTCCCATGTCTTAAACCAAATGACACAGTCAATTGAAACAGTGAACTGATTTGTGGATCCGTAATGTTTTTCCCCAATTAAGCTGGCTTTCATCTAAGACGCCTTAGCTAAAATAGTAGACAACTACCCTCACAATGCCGCAGTGTCTCATTTCTGACACACACACACACACACACACACACACACACACACACACACACACACACACACACACACACACACACACACACACACACACACACACACACACACATCTGCTCATATACTTCCCTTGTTCATATTTGCTGACTGTTTTCCTGCTTGGTCCCAAGGCGATAGAGCTCACGCAGAGAGAAGAGGTAAGAATTGGACACATATTGCCATATGGTGAAACACTCCTCAGACATACGCTTGTCATAATCCACACTGACAGACAGCTGGGCCTGGTTATAGACTCAGAGAGAGGGGAGGGGGAGGGGGGCGACTATACAGTAAGGGGCTTTATTTGTTTGAGTTCTTTTCTCTCCTCTCTTCAGTGTATTAGGCACTATTACTTCCAGCCTTGACTCAGAGGCATGGAATATCCAGTGCTGTACGATAGACTAGAGCCCTGTCCAGGGGGTGTACTGGTACATCAAGCTGCCTCACACTACACAGACAGGAGATAGACTAGAGCCCTGTCCAGGGGGTGTACTGGTACATCAAGCTGCCTCACACTACACAGGCAGGAGATAGACTAGAGCCCTGTCCAGGGGTGTACTGGTACATCAAGCTGCCTCACACTACACAGACAGGAGATAGACTAGAGCCCTGTCCAGGGGTGTACTGGTACATCAAGCTGCCTCACACTACACAGGCAGGAGATAGACTAGAGCCCTGTCCAGGGGTGTACTGGTACATCAAGCTGCCTCACACTACACAAGCCGGAGATAGACTAGAGCCCTGTCCAGGGGGTGTACTGGTACATCAAGCTGCCTCACACTACACAGACAGGAGATAGACTAGAGCCCTGTCCAGGGGGTGTACTGGTACATCAAGCTGCCTCACACTACACAGGCAGGACATCAGCTCCAAAACAAGGCTGTTGCAAGGCTACGTATGATAGACTTGCTGCCACTGTATTCATCATGATGGCAATGAGAAGCTTTAGTCCCATCTTGATTCAAGTTAATGAGAGTCTTTTTACGCACCAATTGTTACATGGAGATGCTATACGAGGCAATCAGGGAACGGGATCTCATTCCTCATCGGCAGTTGTGTATATAACAGTGTGTATAGCTCACCCTGTTTTTATCTCGCTAAACTAACTGCATAGTCAATGTGTTACACAAAGGGAGACAAGCACTGCTGTTGTGTCTATCCACATCTCCCCGACCCCACGGTTCCTAAACATAGTAGTGCAATGATAGAGGCTATTATGGCAAAGTCCCAAATCAGGCCACCATATAAATGTCTTATAGGGCTCTGTTTGACCAAACCTAATGATGGTCAATCTAAGAGCAGGCGGTTGGGGTGTGACAGAAATATTGTTTCTATTTCCACTATCACAATTAAAATTGGCGCACTTGCTAGTGTTTAGGTCAAAAGGGGCCAGATTTTGAGTTGTGTTTCGAGGCTTGGCCTCTCACTGGCCAATCAGAATGTGTGGTGTGTCGAGGCTTGGCCTCTCACTGGCCAATCAGAACGTGCTTCATGGCAAAATATGCAATTGCTTCAAGTTTTGTATTTACGGGCTTTTATGTAATGCCTTGGAATCAACTCCAATTCCAATGTCAGTCCGTTATAGTTAGTTCAATGGCTTACAGAAATGAAATAACTAAATGTAGACCTATCTTTGCTAAGTAGGTTAACTTGAACCCATTTGCAGCCCACATTGTTCTATGTTATTGTATGTATTCAATAGCATTCACACTGGTATAGGGGTTAGGCCTACTATGTAAGATTACATTATTTATTGATGAAAACAGAACAAATAATTATAATCAAAATAAAAACCTTGTTTTCAATAGGCTGTCACACCATCATTTCTCCCCGTGGCCATATCATATTAAAACAGAGTAGACGACGGAGGGTTTTACCCACATCCCAAACTTTTCACAGTTACTGGACAAAGATCCTGTATTAAACTAAAAAGAGAGAGAATGTCCTCTCACCGTTGTACTGTTCCCAAATAGGCCTAGGTTTAATGAACATAATCAGAACCATTTCACAGATAGGATCACATTCACACATCTCTCAAATTGCATCGCGAGCGCAGCACGGACGTCACATTCACACATCTTTCAAATTGCATCGCGAGCGCACCACAGACGTCACATTCACACATCTTTCAAATTGCATCGCGAGCGCACCACAGACGTCACATTCACACATCTTTCAAATTGCATCGCGAGCGCACCACGGACGTTGTCACCATGAAACCAGAAATGTGAATCGTTTTAATAAGTAACGTTTTTTTTGGGGGGTTTAACAACGACAATAAATACATGTCAAATGTAATGATATCATAAAACTGCCAAAATAAAAACAAAGACATTCATTGCTGTTGAACCAGAATTGGTTACAGTAGACCTAAGGGAGGGCTTGGGGTTTGAACATATGAAATGGAAAACAAGCCCTTTATACAGGTTTCATGAAGGGCATGGACGTGTAACCTACATGATGGAGGGGGGTTATGCACATCCAGAACAGGACCAGCATGGCTAAAATAATGTGGGTCTGCCTGCAATGCAGAGATAAAAAAAATGATTGTCATCTCACTGTTTTACTCCTCTCAAACTTGATATTTTAGTACAATTTTGGTGATTAAGATTTTTTTCCATGCAGTCTCAGGAGCCAACCCTTTTTTTCCCCAACAGTCTTGACTACTTGCAATTGCATTGGACAGACAAAGAAAAAGGTTTCATTGAGAGGAGGGGTAGACTATGCTTGGTTTTTAGTCAAATAAAACTAAATGGGGAAAAAGCATTCATTTTTTATGTTTCTAAATACGAAGCACACAGGCACATTAGGCTACTCTTGTTCCATGTCCCTATGGGCACAATGTGTCACGGCTGGATAGACTGCGTTTCTGCAGTCAAAGTTAATGTCATAACGAACTGTGTTACAGCTAAAACCAGCTTTTGGTTGGTCTTAAATATCCCTATCAGCGCTGGCTGAAATTAGCACTTTGAATCATGTTAAGGACATACCTCATATTTTCACCCCACCCATCTGAGCTGAGATAAGACGGGTCAATTGCCGAACCTGGCGTTAGGGCTGGAAAATGCCAGTGCCCCAGTTTAAATGACGAAATTTCAAACTAACATGCATTTGACACTAGCGTCACCTTAACACCAGGCAAAAATAGAGCTCATATACGACCCTAGTGGCCCTGGTCAAAACGACCCTAGGGGCCTGGTCAAAACGACCCTAGGGGCCTGGTCAAAATGACCCTAGAGGGCCTGGTCAAAACGACCCTAGAGGGCCTGGTCAAAACGACCCTAGGGGCCTGGTCAAAAACGACCCTAGGGGCCTGGTCAAAACGACCCTAGGGGCCTGGTCAAAATGACCCTAGAGGGCCTGGTCAAAACGACCATAGAGGGCCTGGTCAAAAACGACCCTAGGGGCCTGGTCAAAACGACCCTAGGGGCCTGGTCAAAATGACCCTAGAGGGCCTGGTCAAAATGACCATAAAGGGCCTGGTCAAAATGACCCTAAAGGGCCTGGTCAAAACGACCCTAGAGGGGCCTGGTCAAAACGACCCTAAAGGCCCTGGTCAAAACGACCCTAAAGGCCCTGGTCAAAATGACCCTAACGGCCCTGTGGGAATTTCAGTACTTCCTCATTATGTTTCCTACAGGTTTCCTCATGATTATATTTAAAAGTCATGTTCTCAAATTGTTCAGAGAACTTTAAGAAACAATGTTCTTCTGTGGGAATTTCAGTACTTCCTCAGAACATTCCACACAAGTTCCCATGTGGTTGTATTTAATGCTATATGTTTACTATATTCTGGGACCGTTTTCAAAAATGGTGTAACTTAAGCAATGTTCTAAGAATGTAGGAAAGGGGGATACCTAGTCAGAATGATTTCAACGGAGATGTGTCTTCCACATTTAACCCAACCCCTCTGAATCAGAGAGGTGCGGGGGGGGTTGCCTTAGTCGACATCCACGTCATCGGCTCCCGGGTAGGGTTATTTTTTATATCAGTTCTTGGCAATATTTTAGGAATGTTCTAAAAAAGATATATAATTATATAAACAAGCTGTTAATTCCGTTCTCAGAACATGAAGAAAAAACTTTCAGATCACATTCTAAAAAATACTGTATATGTAACCGATGTGAAATGGCTAGCTAGTTAGCGGTGGTGCGCGCTAATAGCGTTTCGATCCGTGACGTCACTCGCTCAGACCTTGAAGTAGTGGTTCCCCTTGCCCTGCAAGGGCCGCGGCTTTTGTGGATCGATGGGTAACGATGCTTCGAGTGTGACTGTTGATGTGTGCAGAGAGGGTCCCTGGTTCGGGGCGAGGAGAGGGACTGAAGCTATACTGTTACATATTGTAACGAAACAGCAGGGAGCAGGTCTCAAACCCTCGACCTTCGAGCCCGAGGTCCGGCGCCCCATCGACTGTGCCGCAAAAGCATTTCCGTGCTTATAAACCCAAGGTCGTTACACTATAGACAGGTTGGCTGACAACATCGCAAAGATTATATGTGCGCATTGATGTGGCCTGAAGGCATGCGTTGTTATGCTTCTGAACGGTGTTAGTAACGTTCAGAAAACGCTCTAACAACGTTATTTAAAAACATATACTTGCCTTTCTCAGTGTAAAACAAACATTTTGTTAAGTGTGTTCAGGTGTGTTAACCGTGCCCACTAATTGGCCACACCTGATCTTAATGAGTGCTTGTTTCCTTTGAAATGGGGTCTGTTAGAAATTAAATGGTAATTTACTTGCATTTTAGTCTATCACGGAACCTGTTGCGCTTCAGTAAAACGTTCTCAGATCCTCCCTGCAACATAAAAATAAACATTCCCAGAACAGGCAAAATGTTCACTTCTGTTCTCAGAATGTTTGAAAAACTTAATGTTTTACTTGTCAAACACTTATGTTCCAACAACTTCCAAGGAACCAAATGTGCTAGCTGAGATGTGCTGCAACCTGGTCTCAGACCATTTTGTATTGTTCTGTATGTTAAGCCAACAACACAATTGAGTATACGTTACGTTTCTTAGGGTATATATTAATTTCTGGATGTCCATCATCCATTCCTTCTAATATGTTACGAATTTGCAAAACGTTTGACATGTTGTGAATTTGCAAAATGTACAATATGTTACGAACTTGCACAACATATGATATGTTACGAAATCCAATTTGTTTGGCTAATGTTAGCTAGATGGCTAGGTGACTAACGCTAATGTTAGCTAGATGGCTAGGTGACTAACGCTAATGTTAGCTAGGTGACTAATGCTAATGTTAGCTAGCTGGCTAACTTTGGCTAGGCTAGGGGTTAAGGTTAGGAGTTAGGTTAAAGGGTTAGGGTTCGCTAAAAGGTTATGGTTGCTACATGCTCGTGTTACACACCCAACCAACCACCCTCTTTTTGTTAGCCTTAAAGGACAATTCCACCCAAAAAAACGATTAGTCCGTTGTTGATATAGTCCCAAAATGTTTTGCTTGTCAGCTATCAAATTTAAGATATGTATATTTTAAAATACAGAAAAATCACCTGTATAATGCCTTTTGCATCATATGGTAAAAATATTGTTTCTGACAAGCAAAACATTTTGGGACTTTATCAACAATGGATTAATGAAACAACTACAAGAAATATACCTTTTGTTTGGAATTTTCCTTTAATTAAGGATCCTAAAATGACATATCCAAATCTAACTGCCTGTAGCTCAGGCCCTGAAGCAGGGATATGCATATTCTTGGTACCATTTGAAAGGAAACACTATGAGGTTTGTGTAAATGTGAAAGGAATGTAGGAGAATATAACACAATAGATCAGGTACAGGATAATACAAAGGAGAAAAAAAAAGTTATTTTGTATTTTTTGTACCAACATCTTTGAAATGCAAGAGAAAGGCCATAATGTATTATTCCTGCCTAAGTGCAATTTAGATTTTGTACACTAGATGGCAGTAGTGCATGTGTACCATTTTAGACTGATCTGTATTTCTGTTCAAAATGTTGTATCAAGACTGCCCAAATGTGCCTAATTTGTTTATTAATAACTTTATGTTCAAAACTGTGCACTCTCCTCAAACAATACCATGGTATTCTTTCGCTGTAATAGCTAATGTAAATTGGACAGTGCAGTTTGATTAACAATAATTTAAGCTTTCTGCCAATATCAGATATATCTATGTCCTGGGAAATGTTGTTGTTACTTACAACCTCATCCTAATCACATTAGCCTACGTTAGCGCAACAGTCCGATGGACAGGACACCGATCCCAAAGTTATTAAGTGTATAATCTTCTGTAACCATACAAATTGCAACATGCCATACTAATTTTACGTTCACAATGTTAAGTTTAGTCTATGAGACCAGGCTGTGTGAAAAGCAACATGCCATACTAATTTGATAACCCGGATTTACGTTCACAATATTACGTTTAGTCTATGAGACCAGGCTGTGTGAAAAGCAACATGCCATACTAATTTGATAACCCGGATTTACGTTCACAATATTACGTTTAGTCTATGAGACCAGGCTGTGTGAAAAGCCTCATTTTAGTTGCATTATATATAGAGCTCTGGAGATGTCATTGTAAGCTACTGGATATCTGAAACGCCATCAAAAAGTGTTATAGCAACAAAGTGTCTCAAACTGGGAGGGTAGGCTACATTTCTTGATTGTGTAAAATGCCAACTACTCAACTCCCGTGACTAAATAAACATGCTGTTCTACCTGTGATTATCGCAGTACATTTCAGACTGATGAAGGCAGCAATTCGACTGTTCGAAATTGAAAAGCCTCCAGCTCACAAAGTAATTCAACTTTCTAGACCACATTTTTTGTTCTCACCTTACTCTCAGAATGATAGAACACTTTTGTTGTCAGCACCTCGGGAATCCACTACAGATGATACTCTTCTCAACACTACCCGACCGTCAGTCTTTCCGTTCTGCAGTTGTCTCACGTTCGCATTTTTGAGTCAACAACCTCTCTACCTTGCCTCTCAAAAAAGCGTTACACTTCTTAAGAAATGCTCCGTTCCTTCGCTCCAACTACCGACGTCTTGAAGAATTGCAGTTAAGAAAACAGCTTTTAAATTAAGCATTGTTAATGGTTCTCAAACCTCTACTCGGGGACCCCCAGACGTTTCACAATTTTGTTGTAGCTTTAACTAGCACACCTGATTCTCCTTGCTGATTGGTTGACAAGTTGAATGAGGAGCGGTAGCTCTGAAATAGATCAAATGCATATGGAACGGCAGGGGGTCAACGCTACCTTGGCATTGAAGTAACCAATATAACCCATGTGTGGCAGTGGAACAGTAATGAACTGTGGATCTCAGATTTAAAAATACAAGTGATTGAGTCAAATTTCATTTTTTATTTTTTCATTTAGATTACATCATTATGCATTGAATTATGTGGTTCTCTTTATTCAGAAGACATAAATACAACCCATTGAGGGCCATGGTGGTGATTACATGACTCTTGTTAAAACAATGAACAGGAAGATGATTCCACTACACTATGCTTTTAAAGATGCATTATGTCATTTTTTGGGGCAACCTGACCAAATTCACAAAGACATGTGAGTTATAGATCTGTCATTCTCATTGAAAACAAGTCTAAGAAGCGTTAGATGTTTTCTATGTGTGTTATTTCTATGCTTACCATTCTTATGGTTTGTTTTTTGCTTCTTTTACTTTCAGTTCTGTACACCAGCTTCAAACAGCAGAAAATACAATATTTTTGGTGATGGAAAATATATTTCACAGCAGTTTAGATGGTACAATGATGCTCTACACAATGATACCTTGTTTTGTCACATAAAAAGAAATTAGGTGAACTATTATCATTTTTGCAACCAGCAATTGCATATTTAAAGGTGCATATTGCACCTTTAAATATGCTTTTACAGGAATATTTTCACATCAATCTAATTAAAATATAATATCTTAATTGATATGTTAAGATAACCAATAGGATTTGCAAAGAGAGGACCAGTAATCCTCCTCATGTGATTTTCACAAAAAGGGTAATAACCTAATTAGAATGTTATTTACCTTATTCTTTAGTTACCTTAGTTCATTTTTTTAATAATTTGATTGAGATAGACTAGTGAAGAACAGACAGGAAATGAAGTACGGATGGCGAGGCAGAAAGGCAGCGGGTTGGATTTGCACACATGCCGACTCCGGTAGCCTACGGTGGGTTGTGTCTGCCAGTATCCACGACACAGGCCACTTAATGTGAACGTTAAACCCTGTGAGAACCAGTGTTAGAAGATGTGCGGTGCTAAGTCATTCATGTAACAGTGACATATGCCATATGACAGGCCATACAGTTCAATCCAGTGCTAATTGAGACCGCTGAGGTCAAAAGAGAAGGGTTGTTACACTCCATTACCAATGACAGGATTTCAGGATGTGAGAATTACAGTATGGACCAATACCTTACTTTAACCTTTTGGACATTTTAATAATAGCAAACTGTGAAATAGAAGATATATAATAAATCAAGAGCTAAATAAACATTTATTTTTATTTTTATCACCATTGAATGACTTGGTTTATGTGACTTGGTTTACTCCTTGTCCTCTGTACCGTTCATCCATATCAACAACAACAATATTCTATTATTAATTCTGTTGAGACGGAGTGATAGTGAAGTTAGATTAATACCAAGAGGCCACAGGCGGTTGGTGGTACCTTAAATGGGGAGGACGGGCTCGTGGTCATGGCTGGAGCGGAATAGGTGGAAAGGTAATAACAACATCAAACACGTGGTTTCCATGGTTTCCATGTGTTTATGTGTTTGATACCATTCTATTCACTCCGTTCCAGACATTATTATGGGCCGTCCTCCTCCTCCCAGCAGCCTCCACTGCAAGAGACTTCAAGAGACTTCAGGGGAAAACAGACTAAGGAAAATGTCTTGATTTGTCCCCTCACTCTTCAGTTTTCTCTCATCCTCTCAGTGTAGGCATTTTCCGAGGGCAATGAAACAGCTACCCTGTTTTTTTGGTCTTGCCAATTATATTGTCAAGGGAGACATGACATCACAATGAGTTACAAGGAGTTGGCATGATAGCAGAAACAGACTGGAACTCAGACTATAAACAGCCCCTCAAAAATATACTTCTTTTACAATCATTATTTCTCAAATCCCTTCATGTACAGTATGATGGGTAGCCAACAACAACAACAATTTGGCTTATGGAAACGGTAATAAAATAAGTTGAATGTAGATTCTATCACGTTGGTAGAAATGATATCAAACAGTCAAACCACCACATCTAAAAGCAGATGTTTTTTTGGGGGGGAGGAAAATTCCATGTATGTATTTTTTCAACTGGGACCAATTCTAACAGTTGAATGCACCATGGGCATGAGCATGGTTTTAGCTTTAACGATATCCCCTCTACCGCTTTTCAAAACACTGTATTCTTTGAGATGTACATGTAAAATATACACATCGTTGATTCTGGCCATTCAAAACTCAACAAACGTATCGTTTTAGTCTAGTCTCATTACGAGAGGCATCTTGCTCATTACAGCATACAGAAGAATGGTAGAATGGCACAATACTCCTAAGAAGGGAGGGGGGAGTATACATGGATAGATTTATAGACAATAGAAATAGGAGTATAAGCACCCAACATATGACTACATATTCCCTATCATACTTGACACAAAGCAGGAAACAACACTTTATCGCCAGAGCTAAACACCTCAGTTAGATAAAGTCCAGAAGATCAGAGTGATCTCCATGGATACAACCATGCTCTGGTCAAGAGTAGTGCACTACCTAGGAAATAGGGTACCGTTTGGGATGTATCCATGGAGATCCCTCTGATCTTCTGGACTTTCCCTGACTGAGGTGTTTAGGGGATAATCCAAATACCATCAACAGTCAAAACATAAGTTCCCCGTCAAGCCAAGCCTGCTTCCTCCAGCTCTCCTCTCGCCATCTGCTCCTTCTTCCTCCAGCTCTCCTCTCGCCATCTGCTCCTTCTTCCTCCAGCTCTCCTCTCGCCATCTGCTCCTTCTTCCTCCAGCTCTCCTCTCGCCATCTGCTCCTTCTTCCTCCAGCTCTCCTCTCGCCATCTGCTCCTTCTTCCTCCAGCTCTCCTCTCGCCATCTGCTCCTTCTTCCTCCAGCTCTCCTCGCGCCATCTGCTCCTTCTTCCTCCAGCTCTCCTCTCGCCATCTGCTCCTTCTTCCTCCAGCTCTCCTCACGCCATCTGCTCCTTCTTCCTCCAGCTCTCCTCTCGCCATCTGCTCCTTCTTCCTCCAGCTCTCCTCTCGCCTTCTGATTCTGTCCTTGCTCAGATTTTCACCACACTATGTGCATGTTTCCTGCACAGAGGCTTGTCCATTTTGGAGAAGAATGCTTGACCTTCCAGAGTGGTGCAGCAGATCTGGAACACAGACATAGACACAGATACAGATACAGACACAGATACATGTGCATATAATTAAGCAATAAGGCCAGAGGAGGTGTGGTATATGGCCAATATACCACGGCTAAGAGCCGCTCTTAAGTACAACGCAATGCGGAGTTACTGGATACAGCATTTAGCTGTGGTATATTGGCCATATACCACAAACTCCCGAGGAGCCTTATTGCTATTATAAACTGGTTACCAATGTAATTAGAGCAGTACAAATAAATATTTTGTCATACCCGTGGTATACGGTCTGATATGCCACGGCTGCCAGCCAATCAGCATTCAGGGCTTGAACCACTCAGTTTGAAAATACATATAATAACTATATGCCATTTAGCAGACACTTTTTATCCAAAGCGATTTACAGTAGTGCATGCATACATTTTCGTATGGGTGGCCCCACTGAGAATCAAACTCACACCATGCTCGACCAACTGAGCCACACAGCAACACACATACACTGCAAGATCTAACGTACCACACACACAAAACAGGTGTCATGCCAGGTGAAGCCCAAAGCCTCCAAGAACTTGTCCCCTGCCTCTATGGGGAACTCGCAACCATGGCAACCGGTACCAAAAAGGGAGTAATAGTCTGAAAAAAAGAGAAGAGTTAAGAATTAAACTCAGACTACTACTGAACTCAGACTACTACTAAACTCTAGACTTCTCCTGAACTCTAGACTACTCCTGAACTCAGACTACTCATGAACTCTAGACTACTCCTGTACTCAGACTACTACTGAACTCAGACTACTACTGAACTCAGACTACTCCTGAACTCAGACTACTCCTGAACTCAGACTACTCCTGAACTCTAGACTACTACTGAACTCTAGACCACCCCTGAACTCTAGACTACTCCTGAACTCTAGACTACTACTGAACTCTAGACTACTACTAAACTCAGACTACTACTGAACTCTAGACTACTACTGAACTCTAGACTACTACTGAACTCTAGACTACTCCTGAACTCTAGACTACTACTGAACTCTAGACTACTACTGAACTCTAGACCACTCCTGAACTCTAGACTACTTGTAAAACTGAAAAATCAGTCAGCCTGTGTGCGTCCCAATAATATCTCCTTAATCCTGAAGAGTACACTTGTTCACTACTTCACACACATCTTGAACACGGAAGGGAAGTGGGAGGAATGACAGATAATTGAGACATAGTCTATGTGTGTTCACCTCTTTCACAGTAGGGCTCTCCATCCTCCAGGTGAAAGGTGTTGTTCCTGATGGGCTGCTGGCACGATGCACACAGGAAACAATGGATGTGCCAGGTCTGTTTCAGGGCATTGATCACTTCCTGCAAGGAAATCACAGACAATTACTAATCCAGTAAGTCCAGCTCATTATTACAGAGCCTTGTCAGTGACAAAGCGACATGCGTGTACCCTGTATCTACCCTGCGTGTATCTACCCTGCGCTCTAATTGACCTTTCCCCATCTAGCATTTCTACTGATCTATAGGAAGGCAAGGCTGCCAGGTACTTATGGCCAGGCTACCGGGTGTTAAATGCCAAGCCGCCGGGTGATAAATGCCAGGCTGCCGGGTGCTAAATGCCAGGCCGCCGGGTGCTAAATGCCAGGCCGCCGGGTGCTAAATGCCAGGCCGCCGGGGCTAAATGCCAGGCCGCCGGGTGCTAAAGCCAGGCCGCCGGGTGCTAAATGCCAGGCCGCCGGGTGCTAAATGCCAGGCCGCCGGGTGCTAAATGCCAGGCCGCCGGGTGCTAAATGCCAGGCCGCCGGGTGCTAAATGCCAGGCCGCCGGGTGCTAAATGCCAGGCCGCCGGGTGCTAAATGCCAAGCCGCCGGGTGCTAAATGCCAGGCCGCCGGGGCTAAATGCCAGCCGCCGGGGCTAAATGCCAGGCCCAGCCGGGTGCTAAATGCCAGGCCGCCGGGTGCTAAATGCCAGGCCGCCGGGTGCTAAATGCCAGGCCGCCGGGTGCTAAATGCCAGGCCGCCGGGTGCTAAATGCCAGGCCGCCGGGTGCTAAATGCCAGGCCGCCGGGTGCTAAATGCCAGGACGCCGGGTGCTAAATGCCAGGCCGCCGGGTGCTAAATGCCAGGCCGCCGGGGCTAAATGCCAGGCCGCCGGGTGCTAAATGCCAGGCCGCCGGGTGATAAATGCCAGCTAAATGCCGCCGGGGCTAAATGCCAGGCCGCCGGGTGCTAAATGCCAGGCCGCCGGGTGCTAAATGCCAGGCCGCCGGGGGCTAAATGCCAGGCCGCCGGGTGCTAAATGCCAGGCCGCCGGGTGATAAATGCCAGGCAGCCGGGTGCTAAATGCCAGGCCGCCGGGTGCTAAATGCCAGGCCGCCGGGTGCTAAATGCCAGGCCGCCGGGTGCTAAATGCCAAGCCGCCGGGTGCTAAATGCCAGGCCGCCGGGGCTAAATGCCAGGCCGCCGGGTGCTAAATGCCAGGCCGCCGGGGCTAAATGCCAGGCCGCCGGGGCTAAATGCCAGGCTAAAATGCCAGGCTACCGGGTGCTAAATGCCAAGCCGCCGGGTGCTAAATGCCAGGCCGCCGGGTGCTAAATGCCAGGCCGCCGGGTGCTAAATGCCAGGCCGCCGGGTGCTAAATGCCAGGCCGCCGGGGCTAAATGCCAGGCCGCCGGGTGCTAAATGCCAGGCCGTGCTAAATGCCAGGCCGCCGGGTGCTAAATGCCAGGCCGCCGGGTGCTAAATGCCAGGCCGCCGGGTGCTAAATGCCAGGCCGCCCAGGGGGCTAAATGCCAGGCCGCCGGGTGCTAAATGCCAGGCCGCCAGGGTGCTAAATGCCAGGCCGCCGGGTGCTAAATGCCAGGCCGCCGGGTGCTAAATGCCAGGCCGCCGGGTGCTAAATGCCAGGTGCCGCCGGGTGCTAAATGCCAGGCCGCCGGGTGCTAAATGCCAGGCCGCCGGGGCTAAATGCCAGGCCGCCGGGTGCTAAATGCCAGGCCGCCGGGTGCTAAATGCCAGGCCGCCGGGTGCTAAATGCCAGGCCGGGGTGCTAAATGCCAGGCCGCCGGGTGCTAAATGCCAGGCCGCCGGGTGCTAAATGCCAGGCCGCCGGGTGCTAAATGCCAGGCCGCCGGGTGCTAAATGCCAGGCCGCCGGGGCTAAATGCCAGGCCGCCGGGTGCTAAATGCCAGGCCTCCGGGTGCTAAATGCCAGGCCGCCGGGTGCTAAATGCCAGGCCGCCGGGTGCTAAATGCCAGGCCGCCGGGTGCTAAATGCCAGGCCGCCGGGTGCTAAATGCCAGGCCGCGGGTGCTAAACGCCAGGCCGCCGGGTGCTAAATGCCAGGCCGCCGGGTGCTAAATGCCAGGCCGCTAAATGCCAGGGGGTGCTAAATGCCAGGCCGCCGGGTGCTAAATGCCAGGCCGGGTGCTAAATGCCAGGCCGCCGGGTGCTAAATGCCAGGCCGCCGGGTGCTAAATGCCAGGCCGCCGGGTGCTAAATGCCAGGCCGCCGGGTGCTAAATGCCAGGCCGCCGGGTGCTAAATGCCAGGCCGCCGGGTGCCAGGCCGCCGGGGCTATGCCAGGCCGCCGGGTGCTAAATGCCAGGCCGCCGGGTGCTAAATGCCAGGCCGCCGGGTGCTAAATGCCAGCCGCCGGGTGCTAAATGCCAGGCCGCCGGGTGCTAAATGCCAGGCCCGGGGGCTAAATGCCAGCCGCCGGGTGCTAAATGCCAGGCCGCCGGGTGCTAAATGCCAGGCCGCCGGGTGCTAAATGCCAGGCTGCCGGGTGCTAAATGCCAGGCCGCCGGGTGCTAAATGCCAGGCCGCCGGGTGCTAAATGCCAGGCCGCCGGGTGCTAAATGCCAGGCCGCCGGGTGCTAAATGCCAGGCCGCCGGGGGCTAAATGCCAGGCCACCGGGTGCTAAATGCCAGGCCGCCGGGGGCTAAATGCCAGGCCGCCGGGTGCTAAATGCCAGGCCACCGGGTGCTAAATGCCAGGCCGCCGGGTGATAAATGCCAGGCAGTTAGGTGCTAATTTTTACACATCTGATCGTAGAGCTTTTCTCCAGTTCTCCTTTCTTCTCTGCAGCGCATGACAGAGCTTAACACACACACTGATTTCCCACCATTCAGCTGTGAGAACTGGGGAGGTCATAGGGGGATAGACTAATGCTGGAATGAAGGAGGGAGAGGAATACGAAGGGATTAAGAATGAGGGAGTGAGAAAATGGGTTAAAGACAGAGGTAAGCTGGTTAGAAAGGGTGAGAAATAAAAAAAGAGTGGACAAGTATGAAGAATAAAGGGTTGAAAGAGGGTGAACGTGTGACGGGGGAAAACGAGGCCTCTTAGTGCCCAGTCGTGAATTGTCACTCCCATGTTTCCTCAAAGCCACTCTGTCCTTTTCACGTCAGCATTTCAATCCAGTCAAAACAGAGAGTCACAGAATGATTGACAGCCCTTGGTAAAGAACCTGAGTTTTTCCTGGTCAGGTGACGCGGTCAGGAAAGACTGTGACGCTAACTGAAGCTGGTTAGCGGTAGAAAACCCTGAGTAGATCTAGCTTGCCTCGTAGGATACCCCTCAGGACTTACCCCCAGGATCTTCATCTGGCAGCGGCTACAGGAAGGTGCGAAGAAGTCCTCGTAGCAGTGTTCACAGTAGACCGAGCCTTGCTCCTCCACGAAGCCAATGTCTGCCAGGGAGATCTGGCAGTGGGCGCAGTTAAACTCCTCGGGGTGCCAGGACTTTCCCATGGCCACCAGGAATGGGCCTCTGGAGGAAGAAAACAGGTTTCATTCAGTTTAAAGGAGCATGATTGTATATCTCATAGGCATTATATTCAGCATCATACCAGTGTCTACATACTGTATGTGAAAGCCGAAAGGTTCGTAGTTTTGAAGTAAAAACTATAAGAAGAAAAAGTCCTAAGCAGATGACTCCCCTTTAAGATGAATTAAGTTCAATTGAATACAAATTACTCCCCTTTAAGATTAATTAAGTTCAACTAAATACAATGAAACTTTCACATTAGCATCTGAAGCAGCATTTTCTATCATACTCCCAGTTTAACTCTAACCCTTATTTTCCTTAACCATCACTGTTTTTACAGCAGTACATTTAGCTACTGTAATGTCAACAAAGCCTATTCACCGGCAAATAGGATGATTAGCTTATATGGGAAAACAACTGGGGGATATTTAATGCACACAATGGTCACTCTAAACTGTGTCGTAACCGACACTCTTTAGGCAGGAGCGGGATCTGCTACCCTATCCTCGGGGTGCAATGTAAGCCAACACCAGAGGAGATAGTCTTAGCTACCGGCCAATAACAGGCTGTTGAGAGCCATGAACTGTAATTAAGATGAGGAGAGAACCAGTGTCTGAATCCCAAATGGCACCCTATTCCCTGTGTAGTGCACTACTTTTGACCAGAGCCCTATGTTTTTTCCCTATGGGTCGTGGTCAAAAGTAGTGCACTACATAGGAAAACAGTGCCATTTGGGAGGGAGGGAGGGGAGGGAGGGAAGGAAGGCAGGAAGGAAGGAAGGAAGGAAGGAAGGAAGGAAGGAAGGAAGGAAGGAAGGAAGGAAGGAAGGAAGGAAGGAAGGGAGGAAGGGAGGGAGGAGGGAGGGAGGGAGGGAGGTAAAGGGATGGAGGAGGAGATCGAGAGAGAGAGAGGGCGTGGGAGAGAGAAATGGAGAGAAAGAGGGCGAGAGAAAAGAGAGAGAAAGACAGCGAGAGAGAGAGAGAGAGGAGAGAGAAAGACAGCGAGAGAGAGAGAGAGAGAGGAGAGAGAAAGACAGCGAGAGAGAACAGAGAAAGAAAGAGAGCGAGAAGGATAGCAAAAGGGAGAGAGAGAGAGAGAAAGAGAGAGAGGGAGAGAGAGGTGTGTGCTGTGTACTATTTTCATTCATATTTTGGAATGATATAAGTGATCATATTATGTTTAGTTTAATATTGTAATTCTATTGAAATGGCTTTCAAAAGGCATTTCCCTCAGGCTCCAACTCTGTCCTGTGCTGTATGGTCCCCAACAAACAAACTAGAGGTGGGATAACCTACAAATGATCAACACCGGCCGAACCAATCAGTTATCGAGGGCATTCTACTAAAAAAAATATAATTTGCATTTACTAGAAGAATGTTATGTTCGAAATGAAAGAAGTCTGCTAATAGGCTATTGCTAACAGAACAACTGATAGCTACAACATTAAAATAAGTAGTAATAGTTTTAAGATTAGTATAAATAAGTAACTGGTCAATTGTGATACAGACTTTTGTCCATATTCCCCATCTCTAACACTCTCCCTCTTTCGCTCGCTCTCTTTCTCTCTCTCGCTTTCTTTCTCTCCATGTTTCTCTCTCGCGCTTTCTTTCTCTCCATGTTTCTCTCTCTCCCCCCCTCTCTCTCTCGCTCTCTTTCTCCCCCCTCTCTCGCTCTCTTTCTCTTTCTCTCGCTCTCTTTCTCTTTCTCTCGCTCTCTTTCTCTCCATGTTTCTCTCTCTCCCCCTCTCTCACCTGATGTCCATGTTGCAGTGGCCACACATGGGCGTGCGTGTCCCTGCAGGAATGTGTTCGGCCATCTGCACCAGAGTGTCCTGGTCTTTGGGATGGGGCTGGGGGGCCGGCCTCTCTGGGACAGGGCCCTTAGGGAGAACATTGGTGGTGCCGTTCCCCCTCACCCCAAAACATGTCTGAAGGCCTGGTTTAGGGAAACCTGAACCTACAGAATGACAAGTGGGTGGTAAGTTTACGCACTCATTCATTTCAACACAATCTACACAGAGTTCAGACACAGCTCAGATAGAGTTCAGACATGTTGAATGATGAATCATGAACATAAACATGTTGGGGGACTTGGGGGAGGAAGTGTGTGAGTGTGTGGATGAGTATGCGCACACGCATGCATCCCTGCACTTCTAGGTCTTTGTGTTCCAGGTGTCTTTTTGTTTTGTGTTATTCTCTGAGTTGACCTCTGAGTTGACCTCTGTGACCAAGTGACCTGGTCTAGGCAGCTGGCCGGATCAGGGAGGTAAAACCAACAGCACCAGTGAGCAAAACACAGAATCAATTGTTTCAAGCAGCAAGACATTCCAACAGCTCGCTGGAACACCTGGCCTAACAAGCTCCCCTTTGATCCCACTTTGGGGCTCCAGAAATGGTACAGTGTTGCAAATGCAGCTGGGATCGGAGGTCGATCGAAAGCGCTCAGACATTGCAGACATCGCAACAGGCAGACTAATCAGGGGTATTGAAATGAACGCACAGCAGCAATCGATCAAAGTCACGGACAACAGTGACCTTCTTTGTCATGTCAAAACACATTAGTGAAAGAGAGAGCCTGTAAGTCAGTAGTTCTTAAGGACTAGACAACTCTAGTGGCACAGTGCTTGTTGGATTACTGTGTGAACTAGGCCTTTATTGGCACAGGTCCGAAGCAGCATAGCGTTCATGTAAAACCTGGTGGGAATGAGGTTGAGACTGGGGATGGGGATAGAGTTGGGCTGGGGATAGAGTTGGGCTGGGGATAGAGTTGGACTGGGGATGGGGATAGAGTTGGGCTGGGGATAGAGTTGGGCTGGGGATAGAGTTGGACTGGGGATAGAGTTGGGCTGGGGATAGAGTTGGGCTGGGGATAGAGTTGGGCTGGGGATAGAGTTGGACTGGGGATAGAGTTGGGCTGGGGATAGAGTTGGGCTGGGGATAGAGTTGGGCTGGGGATAGAGTTGGGCTGGGGATGGGGATAGAGTTGGGCTGGGGATAGAGTTGGGCTGGGGATAGAGTTGGACTGGGGATAGAGTTGGGCTGGGGATAGAGTTGGGCTGGGGATAGAGTTGGACTGGGGATAGAGTTGGGCTGGGGATAGAGTTGGGCTGGGGATAGAGTTGGGCTGGGGATAGAGTTGGGCTGGGGATAGAGTTGGGCTGGGGATAGAGTTGGACTGGGGATAGAGTTGGGCTGGGGATAGAGTTGGGCTGGGGATAGAGTTGGGCTGGGGATATAGTTGGACTGGGGATAGAGTTGGGCTGGGGATAGAGTTGGGATGGGGATAGAGTTGGGATGGGGATAGAGTTGGACTGGGGATAGAGTTGGACTGGGGATAGAGTTGGGCTGGGGATAGAGTTGGGATGGGGATAGATTTGGGCTGGGGATAGAGTTGGACTGGGGATAGAGTTGGGCTGGGGATAGAGTTGGACTGGGGCTGGGGATGGAGTTGGGCTGGGGCTGGGGATGGAGTTGGGCTGGGGGATAGAGTTGGGCTGGGGATAGAGTTGGACTGGGGATAGAGTTGGGATGGGGATAGGGCTGGGGCTGGGGATAGAGTTGGGCTGGGGATAGAGTTGGGATGGGGATAGAGTTGGGCTGGGGATAGAGTTGGGATGGGGATAGATTTGGGCTGGGGATAGAGTTGGACTGGGGATAGAGTTGGGCTGGGGATAGAGTTGGACTGGGGATAGAGTTGGACTGGGGATAGAGTTGGGATGGGGATAGAGTTGGGCTGGGGATAGAGTTGGCCTGGGGCTGGGGATAGAGTTGGGCTGGGGATAGAGTTGGGCTGGGGCTGGGGATAGAGTTGGGCTGGGGATAGAGTTGGGATGGGGATAGAGTTGGGCTGGGGATAGATTTGGGCTGGGGATAGATTTGGACTGGGGATAGAGTTGGACTGGGGATAGAGTTGGACTGGGGATAGAGTTGGACTGGGGATAGAGTTGGGCTGGGGATAGAGTTGGGCTGGGGATAGAGTTGGGCTGGGGATAGAGTTGGACTGGGGATAGAGTTGGGCTGGGGATAGAGTTGGGCTGGGGATAGAGTTGGTCTGGGGCTGGGACTGGGGATAGAGTTGGTCTGGGGCTGGGGATAGAGTTGGTCTGGGGATAGAGTTGGTCTGGGGCTGGGGATAGAGTTGGTCTGGGACTGGGGATAGATTTGGTCTGGGGCTGGGGTTAGAGTTGGTCTGGGGCTGGGGATATAGTTGGGCTGGGGCTGGGGATAGAGTTGGACTGGGGATAGAGTTGGGCTGGGGATAGAGTTGGCCTGGGGATAGAGTTGGGATGGGGATGGAGTTGGGCTGGGGCAGGGGATAGAGTTGGTCTGGGACTGGGGATAGAGTTGGACTGGGGCTGGGGATAGAGTTGGGCTGGGGCTGGGGATAGAGTTGGTCTGGGGCTGGGGATAGAGTTGGGCTGGGGCTGGGGATGGAGTTGGGCTGGGGCTGGGGATAGAGTTGGGCTGGGGCTGGGGATAGAGTTGGGCTGGGGCTGGGGATAGAGTTGGGCTGGGGCTGGGGATAGAGTTGGGCTGGGGCTGGGGATAGAGTTGGTCTGGGACTGGGGATAGAGTTGGACTGGGGCTAGGGATGGAGTTGGGCTGGGGCTGGGGATAGAGTTGGTCTGGGACTGGGGATAGAGTTGGACTGGGGCTGGGGATAGAGTTGGGCTGGGGCTGGGGATAGAGTTGGTCTGGGGCTAGGGATAGAGTTGGGCTGGGGCTGGGGATAGAGTTGGTCTGGGGCTGGGGATAGAGATGGGCTGGGGCTGGGGATAGAGATGGGCTGGGGCTGGGGATAGAGTTGGTCTGGGGCTGGGGATAGAGTTGGTCGGGGCTGGGGATAGAGTTGGTCTGGGGCTGGGGATAGAGTTGGACTGGGGCTGGGGATAGAGTTGGACTGGGGCTGGGGCTAGAGTTGGTCGGGGCTGGGGATAGAGTTGGTCTGGGGCTGGGGATAGAGTTGGACTGGGGCTGGGGATAGAGTTGGGCTGGGGCTGGGGATAGAGTTGGACTGGGGCTGGGGATAGAGTTGGGCTGGGGCTGGGGATAGATTTGGGCTGGGGCAGGGGATAGAGTTGGTCTGGGGCTGGGGATAGAGTTGGACTGGGGCTGGGGATGGAGTTGGACTGGGGCTGGGGATAGAGTTGGTCGGGGCTGGGGATAGAGTTGGTCTGGGGCTGGGGATAGAGTTGGACTGGGGCTGGGGATAGAGTTGGACTGGGGCTGGGGATAGAGTTGGTCTGGGGCTGGGGATAGAGTTGGACTGGGGCTGGGGATAGAGTTGGACTGGGGCTGGGGATAGAGTTGGTCTGGGGCTGGGGATAGAGTTGGACTGGGGCTGGGGATAGAGTTGGTCTGGGGCTGGGGATAGAGTTGGACTGGGGCTGGGGATAGAGTTGGACTGGGGCTGGGGAAAGAGTTGGACTGGGGCTGGGGATAGAGTTGGACTGGGGCTGGGGATAGAGTTGGTCGGGGCTGGGGATAGAGTTGGTCTGGGGCTGGGGATAGAGTTGGACTGGGGCTGGGGATAGAGTTGGACTGGGGCTGGGGATAGAGTTGGGCTGGGGCTGGGGATAGATTTGGGCTGGGGCAGGGATAGAGTTGGTCTGGGGCTGGGGATAGAGTTGGACTGGGGCTGGGGATAGAGTTGGACTGGGGCTGGGGATAGAGTTGGTCGGGGCTGGGGATAGAGTTGGTCTGGGGCTGGGGATAGAGTTGGACTGGGGCTGGGGATAGAGTTGGACTGGGGCTGGGGATAGAGTTGGTCTGGGGCTGGGGATAGAGTTGGACTGGGGCTGGGGATAGAGTTGGACTGGGGCTGGGGATAGAGTTGGTCTGGGGCTGGGGATAGAGTTGGACTGGGGCTGGGGATAGAGTTGGTCTGGGGCTGGGGATAGAGTTGGACTGGGGCTGGGGATAGAGTTGGACTGGGGCTGGGGAAAGAGTTGGACTGGGGCTGGGGATAGAGTTGGACTGGGGCTGGGGATAGAGTTGGACTGGGGCTGGGGATAGAGTTGGACTGGGGCTGGGGATAGAGTTGGACTGGGGCTGGGGATAGAGTTGGACTGGGGCTGGGGATAGAGTTGGACTGGGGCTGGGGATAGAGTTGGGCTGGGGCTGGGGATAGAGTTGGGCTGGGGATAGAGTTGGGCTGGGGCTGGGGATAGAGTTGGTCTGGGGCTGGGGATAGAGTTGGTCTGGGGCTGGGGATAGAGTTGGTCTGGGGCTGGGGATAGAGTTGGACTGGGGCTGGGGATAGAGTTGGACTGGGGCTGGGGATAGAGTTGGGCTGGGGCTGGGGATAGATTTGGGCTGGGGCAGGGATAGAGTTGGTCTGGGGCTGGGGATAGAGTTGGACTGGGGCTGGGGATAGAGTTGGACTGGGGCTGGGGATAGAGTTGGTCGGGGCTGGGGATAGAGTTGGTCTGGGGCTGGGGATAGAGTTGGACTGGGGCTGGGGATAGAGGGATTGGTCTGGGGCTGGGGATAGAGTTGGACTGGGGCTGGGGATAGAGTTGGTCTGGGGCTGGGGATAGAGTTGGTCTGGGGCTGGGGATAGAGTTGGACTGGGGCTGGGGATAGAGTTGGTCTGGGGCTGGGGATAGAGTTGGACTGGGGCTGGGGATAGAGTTGGACTGGGGCTGGGGATAGAGTTGGACTGGGGCTGGGGATAGAGTTGGACTGGGGCTGGGGATAGAGTTGGACTGGGGCTGGGGATAGAGTTGGACTGGGGCTGGGGATAGAGTTGGACTGGGGCTGGGGATAGAGTTGGACTGGGGCTGGGGATAGAGTTGGGCTGGGGCTGGGGATAGAGTTGGGCTGGGGATAGAGTTGGGCTGGGGCTGGGGATAGAGTTGGTCTGGGGCTGGGGATAGAGTTGGTCTGGGGCTGGGGATAGAGTTGGTCTGGGGCTGGGGATAGAGTTGGTCTGGGGCTGGGGATAGAGTTGGGCTGGGGCTGGGGATAGAGTTGGTCTGGGGCTGGGGATAGAGTTGGGCTGGGGCTGGGGATAGAGTTGGACTGGGGCTGGGGATAGAGTTGGACTGGGGCTGGGGATAGAGTTGGGCTGGGGCTGGGGATAGAGTTGGGCTGGGGATAGAGTTGGACTGGGGCTGGGGATAGAGTTGGTCTGGGGCTGGGGATAGAGTTGGACTGGGGCTGGGGATAGAGTTGGTCTGGGGCTGGGGATAGAGTTGGACTGGGGCTGGGGATAGAGTTGGACTGGGGCTGGGGATAGAGTTGGACTGGGGCTGGGGATAGAGTTGGACTGGGGCTGGGGATAGAGTTGGACTGGGGCTGGGGATAGAGTTGGACTGGGGCTGGGGATAGAGTTGGACTGGGGCTGGGGATAGAGTTGGACTGGGGCTGGGGATAGAGTTGGGCTGGTGCTGGGGATAGAGTTGGGCTGGGGCTGGGGATAGAGTTGGGCTGGGGCTGGGGATAGAGTTGGTCTGGGGCTGGGGATAGAGTTGGTCTGGGGCTGGGGAAGGAGTTGGTCTGGGGCTGGGGATAGAGCTGGTCTGGGGCTGGGGATAGAGTTGGGCTGGGGCTGGGGATAGAGTTGGTCTGGGGCTGGGGATAGAGTTGGGCTGGGGCTGGGGATGGAGTTGGGCTGGGGCTGGGGATAGAGTTGGGCTGGGGATAGAGTTGGGCTGGGGCTGGGGATAGAGTTGGTCTGGGGCTGGAGATAGAGCTGGTCTGGGGCTGGGGATAGGGTTGGGCTGGGGATAGAGTTGGTCTGGGGCTGGGGATAGGGTTGGGCTGGGGATAGAGTTGGTCTGGGGCTGGGGATAGGGTTGGGCTGGGGATAGAGTTGGTCTGGGGCTGGGGATAGGGTTGGGCTGGGGATAGAGTTGGACTGGGGCTGGGGATAGAGTTGGTCTGGGGCTGGGGATAGAGTTGGACTGGGGCTGGGGATAGAGTTGGACTGGGGCTGGGGATAGAGTTGGACTGGGGCTGGGGATAGAGTTGGACTGGGGCTGGGGATAGAGTTGGACTGGGGCTGGGGATAGAGTTGGACTGGGGCTGGGGATAGGGCTGGGGCTGGGGATAGGGTTGGGCTGGGGATAGAGTTGGTCTGGGGCTGGGGATAGGGTTGGGCTGGGGATAGAGTTGGTCTGGGGCTGGGGATAGGGTTGGGCTGGGGATAGAGTTGGTCTGGGGCTGGGGATAGGGTTGGGCTGGGGATAGAGTTGGACTGGGGCTGGGGATAGAGTTGGTCTGGGGCTGGGGATAGAGTTGGACTGGGGCTGGGGATAGAGTTGGACTGGGGCTGGGGATAGAGTTGGTCTGGGCTGGGGATAGAGTTGGACTGGGGCTGGGGATAGAGTTGGACTGGGGCTGGGGATAGAGTTGGACTGGGGCTGGGGATAGAGTTGGACTGGGGCTGGGGGATAGAGTTGGGCTGGGGCTGGGGATAGAGTTGGTCTGGGGCTGGGATAGGGTTGGTCTGGGGCTGGGGATAGAGTTGGTCTGGGGCTGGGGATAGGGTTGGACTGGGGCTGGGGATAGAGTTGGTCTGGGGCTGGGGATAGGGTTGGGCTGGGATAGAGTTGGTCTGGGGCTGGGGATAGGGTTGGGCTGGGGATACTGGGGCTGGGGATAGGGGCTAGAGGATAGAGCTTGGACTGGGGCTGGGGATAGAGTTGGACTGGGGCTGGGGATAGAGTTGGACTGGGGCTGGGGATAGAGTTGGACTGGGGCTGGGGATAGAGTTGGACTGGGGCTGGGGATAGAGTTGGGGCTAGGATAGAGGGACTGGGCTGGGGATAGAGTTGGTCTGGGGCTGGGGCTGGGGATAGAGTTGGTCTGGGGCTGGGGATAGAGTTGGGCTGGGGATAGAGTTAGTCTGGGGCTGGGATAGGGCTGGGCTGGGGATAGAGTTGGTCTGGGGCTGGGGATAGAGTTGGTCTGGGGCTGGGGATAGAGTTGGACTGGGGCTGGGGATAGAGTTGGACTGGGGCTGGGGATAGAGTTGGTCAGGGCTGGGGATAGAGTTGGTCTGGGGCTGGGGATAGAGCTGGACTGGGGCTGGGGATAGAGTTGGTCTGGGGCTGGGGATAGAGTTGGACTGGGGCTGGGGATAGAGTTGGGCTGGGGCTGGGGATAGAGTTGGGCTGGGGCTGGGGATAGAGTTGGTCTGGGGCTGGGGATAGAGCTGGACTGGGGCTGGGGATAGAGTTGGACTGGGGCTGGGGATAGAGTTGGTCTGGGGCTGGGGATAGAGTTGTTCTGGGGCTGGGGATAGAGTTGGACTGGGGCTGGGGATAGAGTTGGACTGGGGCTGGGGATAGAGTTGGTCTGGGGCTGGGGATAGAGTTGGACTGGGGCTGGGGATAGAGTTGGACTGGGGCTGGGGATAGAGTTGGTCTGGGGCTGGGGATAGAGTTGGACTGGGGCTGGGGATAGAGTTGGTCTGGGGCTGGGGATAGAGTTGGACTGGGGCTGGGGATAGAGTTGGACTGGGGCTGGGGATAGAGTTGGACTGGGGCTGGGGATAGAGTTGGACTGGGGCTGGGGATAGAGTTGGACTGGGGCTGGGGATAGAGTTGGACTGGGGATAGAGTTGGACTGGGGCTGGGGATAGAGTTGGACTGGGGCTGGGGATAGAGTTAGCTGGGGCTGGGGATAGAGTTGGACTGGGGCTGGGGATAGAGTTGGGCTGGGGCTGGGGATAGAGTTGGTCTGGGGCTGGGGATAGAGTTGGTCTGGGGCTGGGGATAGAGTTGGACTGGGGCTGGGGATAGAGTTGGTCTGGGGCTGGGGATAGAGCTGGGGGCTGGGGCTGGGGCTGGGGATAGAGTTGGACTGGGGCTGGGGATAGAGTTGGACTGGGGCTGGGGATAGAGTTGGACTGGGGCTGGGGATAGAGTTGGACTGGGGCTGGGGATAGAGTTGGACTGGGGCTGGGGATAGAGTTGGACTGGGGCTGGGGATAGAGTTGGGCTGGGGCTGGGGAGAGAGTTGGGCTGGGGATAGAGTTGGGCTGGGGCTGGGGATAGAGTTGGTCTGGGGCTGGGGATAGAGTTGGTCTGGGGCTGGGGATAGAGTTGGTCTGGGGCTGGGGATAGAGTTGGTCTGGGGCTGGGGATAGAGTTGGGCTGGGGCTGGGGATAGAGTTGGTCTGGGGCTGGGGATAGAGTTGGGCTGGGGCTGGGGATAGAGTTGGACTGGGGCTGGGGCTGGGGATAGAGTTGGACTGGGGCTGGGGATAGAGTTGGGCTGGGGATAGAGTTGGTCTGGGCTGGGGATAGAGTTGGTCTGGGGCTGGGGATAGAGTTGGTCTGGGGCTGGGGATAGAGTTGGACTGGGGCTGGGGATAGAGTTGGACTGGGGCTGGGGATAGAGTTGGACTGGGGCTGGGGATAGAGTTGGACTGGGGCTGGGGATAGAGTTGGACTGGGGCTGGGGATAGAGTTGGTCTGGGGCTGGGGATAGAGTTGGGCTGGGGCTGGGGATAGAGTTGGACTGGGGCTGGGGATAGAGTTGGACTGGGGCTGGGGATAGAGTTGGACTGGGGCTGGGGATAGAGTTGGACTGGGGCTGGGGATAGAGTTGGACTGGGGCTGGGGATAGAGTTGGACTGGGGCTGGGGATAGAGTTGGACTGGGGCTGGGGATAGAGTTGGGCTGGGGCTGGGGATAGAGTTGGGGGGCTGGGGATAGAGTTGGGCTGGGGCTGGGGATAGAGTTGGTCTGGGGCTGGGGATAGAGTTGGTCTGGGGCTGGGGATAGAGTTGGACTGGGGCTGGGGATAGAGTTGGACTGGGGCTGGGGATAGAGTTGGACTGGGGCTGGGGATAGAGTTGGTCTGGGGCTGGGGATAGAGTTGGTCTGGGGCTGGGGATAGAGTTGGACTGGGGCTGGGGATAGAGCTGGTCTGGGGCTGGGGATAGAGTTGGGCTGGGGCTGGGGATAGAGTTGGACTGGGGCTGGGGATAGAGTTGGACTGGGGCTGGGGATAGAGTTGGACTGGGGCTGGGGATAGAGTTGGACTGGGGCTGGGGATAGAGTTGGACTGGGGCTGGGGATAGAGTTGGACTGGGGCTGGGGATAGAGTTGGACTGGGGCTGGGGATAGAGTTGGGCTGGGGCTGGGGACAGAGTTGGGCTGGGGATAGAGTTGGGCTGGGGCTGGGGATAGAGTTGGTCTGGGGCTGGGATAGAGCTGGTCTGGGGCTGGGGATAGAGCTGGTCTGGGGCTGGGGATAGAGTTGGTCTGGGGCTGGGGATAGAGCTGGGCTGGGGCTGGGGATAGAGTTGGGGGCTGGGGATAGAGTTGGGCTGGGGCTGGGGATAGAGTTGGACTGGGGCTGGGGCTGGGGATAGAGTTGGACTGGGGCTGGGGATAGAGTTGGGCTGGGGCTGGGGATAGAGTTGGGCTGGGGATAGAGTTGGACTGGGGCTGGGGATAGAGTTGGTCTGGGGCTGGGGATAGAGTTGGACTGGGGCTGGGGATAGAGTTGGACTGGGGCTGGGGATAGAGTTGGACTGGGGCTGGGGATAGAGTTGGACTGGGGCTGGGGATAGAGTTGGACTGGGGCTGGGGATAGAGTTGGACTGGGGCTGGGGATAGAGTTGGACTGGGGCTGGGGATAGAGTTGGACTGGGGCTGGGGATAGAGTTGGACTGGGGCTGGGGATAGAGTTGGACTGGGGCTGGGGATAGAGTTGGACTGGGGCTGGGGATAGAGTTGGACTGGGGCTGGGGATAGAGTTGGACTGGGGCTGGGGATAGAGTTGGACTGGGGCTGGGGATAGAGTTGGACTGGGGCTGGGGATAGAGTTGGACTGGGGCTGGGGATAGAGTTGGGCTGGGGCTGGGGATAGAGTTGGGCTGGGGATAGAGTTGGGCTGGGGCTGGGGATAGAGTTGGTCTGGGGCTGGGGATAGAGTTGGTCTGGGGCTGGGGATAGAGTTGGTCTGGGGCTGGGGATAGAGCTGGTCTGGGGCTGGGGATAGAGTTGGGCTGGGGCTGGGGATAGAGTTGGTCTGGGGCTGGGGATAGAGGGCTGGGGAGGGATGGAGTTGGGCTGGGGCTGGGGATAGAGTTGGGCTGGGGGATAGAGTTGGGCTGGGGCTGGGGATAGAGCTGGTCTGGGGCTGGGGATAGAGTTGGTCTGGGGCTGGGGATAGAGTTGGGCTGGGGCTAGAGCTGGTCTGGGGCTGGGGATAGAGTTGGGCTGGGGATAGAGTTGGTCTGGGGCTGGGGATAGGGTTGGGCTGGGGATAGAGCTGGTCTGGGGCTGGGGATAGGGTTGGGCTGGGGATAGAGTTGGACTGGGGCTGGGGATAGAGTTGGTCTGGGGCTGGGGATAGAGTTGGACTGGGGCTGGGGATAGAGTTGGACTGGGGCTGGGGATAGAGTTGGACTGGGGCTGGGGATAGAGTTGGACTGGGGCTGGGGATAGAGTTGGACTGGGGCTGGGGATAGAGTTGGACTGGGGCTGGGGATAGAGTTGGTCTGGGGCTGGGGATAGAGTTGGACTGGGGCTAGGGGATAGAGTTGGACTGGGGCTGGGGATAGAGTTGGTCTGGGGCTGGGGATAGAGTTGGACTGGGGCTGGGGATAGAGTTGGACTGGGGCTGGGGATAGAGTTGGACTGGGGCTGGGGATAGAGTTGGACTGGGGCTGGGGATAGAGTTGGACTGGGGCTGGGGATAGAGTTGGACTGGGGCTGGGGATAGAGTTGGACTGGGGCTGGGGATAGAGTTGGACTGGGGCTGGGGATAGAGTTGGACTGGGGCTGGGGATAGAGTTGGACTGGGGCTGGGGATAGAGTTGGACTGGGGCTGGGGATAGAGTTGGGCTGGGGCTAGAGTTGGGCTGGGGCTGGGGATAGAGTTGGTCTGGGGCTGGGGATAGAGTTGGTCTGGGGCTGGGGATAGAGTTGGTCTGGGGCTGGGGATAGAGTTGGTCTGGGGCTGGGGATAGAGTTGGACTGGGGCTGGGGATAGAGTTGGACTGGGGCTGGGGATAGAGTTGGGCTGGGGCTGGGGATAGAGTTGGACTGGGGCTGGGGATAGAGTTGGTCTGGGGCTGGGGATAGAGTTGGTCTGGGGCTGGGGATAGAGACTGGGGCTGGGGATAGAGTTGGTCTGGGGCTGGGGATAGGTTGGACTGGGGCTGGGGATAGAGTTGGTCTGGGGCTGGGGATAGAGTTGGACTGGGCTGGGGATAGAGTTGGTCTGGGGCTGGGGATAGAGTTGGACTGGGGCTGGGGATAGAGTTGGACTGGGGCTGGGGATAGAGTTGGTCTGGGGCTGGGGATAGAGTTGGACTGGGGCTGGGGATAGAGTTGGACTGGGGCTGGGGATAGAGTTGGACTGGGGCTGGGGATAGAGTTGGGCTGGGGCTGGGGATAGAGTTGGACTGGGGCTGGGGATAGAGTTGGACTGGGGCTGGGGATAGAGTTGGTCTGGGGCTGGGGATAGGGTTGGGCTGGGGATAGAGTTGGTCTGGGGCTGGGGATAGAGTTGGTCTGGGGCTGGGGATAGAGTTGGTCTGGGGCTGGGGATAGAGTTGGGCTGGGGCTGGGGATAGAGTTGGTCTGGGGCTGGGGATAGAGTTGGGGCTGGGGATAGAGTTGGACTGGGGCTGGGGATAGAGTTGGTCTGGGGCTGGGGATAGAGTTGGTCTGGGGCTGGGGATAGAGTTGGACTGGGGCTGGGGATAGAGTTGGTCTGGGGCTGGGGATAGAGTTGGGACTGGGGCTGGGGATAGAGTTGGGCTGGGGCTGGGGATAGAGTTGGACTGGGGCTGGGGATAGAGTTGGTCTGGGGCTGGGGATAGAGTTGGACTGGGGCTGGGGATAGAGTTGGTCTGGGGCTGGGGATAGAGTTGGACTGGGGCTGGGGATAGAGTTGGTCTGGGGCTGGGGATAGAGTTGGGGGGCTGGGGATAGAGTTGGACTGGGGCTGGGGATAGAGTTGGGCTGGGGCTGGGGATAGAGTTGGACTGGGGCTGGGGATAGAGTTGGTCTGGGGCTGGGGATAGAGTTGGACTGGGGCTGGGGATAGAGTTGGGCTGGGGCTGGGGATAGAGTTGGGCTGGGGATAGGGATGGAGCTGGGGCTGGGGATAGAGCTGGTCTGGGGCTGGGGATAGAGTTGGTCTGGGGCTGGGGATAGAGTTGGGCTGGGGCTGGGGATAGAGTTGGTCTGGGGCTGATAGAGCTGGATAGAGTTGGGCTGGGGCTGGGGATAGAGCTGGTCTGGGGCTGGGGATAGAGCTGGGCTGGGGCTGGGGATAGAGTTGGTCTGGGGCTGGGGATAGAGTTGGGCTGGGGATAGAGTTGGACTGGGGCTGGGGATAGAGTTGGGCTGGGGCTGGGGGGGCTAGAGTTGGTCTGGGGCTGGGGATAGAGTTGGTCTGGGGCTGGGGATAGAGTTGGGCTGGGGCTGGGGATAGAGTTGGTCTGGGGCTGGGGATAGAGTTGGTCTGGGGCTGGGGATAGAGTTGGACTGGGGCTGGGGATAGAGTTGGACTGGGGCTGGGGATAGAGTTGGTCTGGGGCTGGGGATAGAGTTGGACTGGGGCTGGGGATAGAGTTGGACTGGGGCTGGGGATAGAGTTGGGCTGGGGCTGGGGATAGAGTTGGACTGGGGCTGGGGATAGAGTTGGTCTGGGGCTGGGGCTGAGTTGGACTGGGGCTGGGGATAGAGTTGGACTGGGGCTGGGGATAGAGTTGGACTGGGGATAGCTGGGGATAGAGTTGGGTTGGGGCTGGGGATAGAGTTGGGCTGGGGCTGGGGATAGAGTTGGGGCTGGGGATAGAGTTGGGGATAGAGTTGGGCTGGGGCTGGGGATAGAGTTGGGCTGGGGCTAGGGGATAGAGTTGGGCTGGGGCTGGGGATAGAGTTGGGCTGGGGCTGGGGATAGAGTTGGGCTGGGGATAGAGTTGGTCTGGGGCTGGGGATAGGCTGGGGCCAGAGGGGCTGGGGCTGGGGATAGAGTTGGGCTGGGGATAGAGAGGTCTGGGGCTGGGGATAGAGTTGGACTGGGGCTGGGGATAGAGTTGGTCTGGGGCTGGGGATAGAGTTGGGCTGGGGCTGGGGATAGAGTTGGACTGGGGCTGGGGATAGAGTTGGGCTGGGGCTGGGGATAGAGTTGGACTGGGGCTGGGGATAGAGTTGGTCTGGGGCTGGGGATAGAGTTGGTCTGGGGCTGGGGATAGAGTTGGGCTGGGGCTGGGGATAGAGTTGGTCTGGGCTGGGGATAGAGTTGGACTGGGGCTGGGGATAGAGTTGGACTGGGGCTGGGGATAGAGTTGGATGGGGCTGGGGATAGAGTTGGGCTGGGGCTGGGGATAGAGTTGGTCTGGGGCTGGGATAGAGGGCTGGGCTGGGGCTGGGGATAGAGTTGGACTGGGGCTGGGGATAGAGTTGGACTGGGGCTGGGGATAGAGTTGGGCTGGGGATGGGGATAGAGTTGGGCTGGGGCTGGGGATAGAGTTGGGCTGGGGCTGGGGATAGAGTTGGGCTGGGGCTGGGGATAGAGTTGGACTGGGGCTGGGGATAGAGTTGGGCTGGGGCTGGGGATAGAGTTGGTCTGGGGCTGGGGATAGAGTTGGGCTGGGGCTGGGGATAGAGTTGGACTGGGGCTGGGGATAGGGGCTGGGGGGGATAGAGTTGGTCTGGGGCTGGGGATAGAGCTGGTCTGGGGCTGGGGATAGAGTTGGTCTGGGGCTGGGGATAGAGTTGGTCTGGGGCTGGGGATAGAGTTGGTCTGGGGCTGGGGATAGAGTTGGACTGGGGCTGGGGATAGAGTTGGGCTGGGGCTGGGGATAGAGTTGGTCTGGGGGCTGGGGATAGAGCTGGACTGGGGCTGGGGATAGAGTTGGGCTGGGGCTGGGGAGCTGGGGATAGGGTTGGGGCTGGGGCTGGGGATAGAGTTGGGCTGGGGCTGGGGATAGAGTTGGGCTGGGCTGGGGATAGAGTTGGACTGGGGCTGGGGATAGAGTTGGTCTGGGGCTGGGGAGCTGGTCTGGGGCTGGGGATAGAGTTGGGCTGGGGCTGGGATAGAGTTGGTCTGGGGTAGGGGCTGGGGATGAGTTGGACTGGGGCTGGGATAGAGCTGGAGGGGCTGGGAGCTGGGGGGTGGGGCTGGGGATAGAGTTGGTCTGGGGCTGGGGATAGAGGTTGGACTGGGGGCTGGGGATGGGGTTGGAGTTGGGGCTGGGGATAGAGTTGGGCTGGGGCTGGGGATAGGGTTGGGGGGGGGCTGGGGATAGAGTTGGTCTGGGCTGGGGATAGAGTTGGTCTGGGGCTGGGGATAGAGTTGGTCTGGGGATAGAGTTGGACTGGAGCTGGGGATAGAGTTGGGCTGGGGCTGGGGCTGGGGATAGAGGGCTGGGGATAGAGGGGGATGGGGGCTGGGGATAGAGTTGGGCTGGGGCTGGGGATAGAGTTGGGCTGGGGCTGGGGATGGAGTTGGGCTGGGGCTGGGGATAGAGTTGGTCTGGGGCTGGGGATAGAGTTGGTCTGGGGCTGGGGATGGAGTTGGGCTGGGGCTGGCTGGGGATAGAGTTGGTCTGGGGCTGGGGATAGAGTTGGTCTGGGGGCTGGGGATAGAGTTGGTCTGGGGCTGGGGATAGAGTTGGGCTGGGGCTGGGGATAGAGTTGGACTGGGGTTGGGGATAGAGTTGGGCTGGGGCTGGGGATAGAGTTGGGCTGGGGCTGGGGATAGAGTTGGTCTGGGGCTGGGGATAGAGTTGGGCTGGGGCTGGGGATAGAGTTGGTCTGGGGCTGGGGATAGAGTTGGACTGGGGCTGGGGATAGAGTTGGACTGGGGCTGGGGATAGAGTTGGGCTGGGGCTGGGGATAGAGTTGGTCTAGGGGGCTGGGGATAGAGTTGGACTGGAGCTTAGGTCTGGGGCTGGGGATAGAGTTGGTCTGGGGCTGGGGATAGAGTTGGTCTGGGGCTGGGGATAGAGTTGGACTGGGGCTGGGGATAGGGTTGGGCTGGGGCTGGGGATAGAGTTGGTCTGGGGCTGGGGATAGAGTTGGACTGGGGCTGGGGATAGGGTTGGGCTGGGGCTGGGGATAGAGTTGGTCTGGGGCTGGGGATAGAGTTGGGCTGGGGCTGGGGATAGAGTTGGTCTGGGGCTGGGGATAGGGGGGCTGGGGCTGGGGATAGAGTTGGTCTGGGGCTGGGGATAGAGTTGGACTGGGCTGGGGATAGAGTTGGACTGGGGCTGGGGATAGAGTTGGTCTGGGGCTGGGGATAGAGTTGGTCTGGGGCTGGGGATAGGTTGGGCTGGGGATAGAGTTGGGCTGGGGCTGGGGATAGAGTTGGTCTGGGGCTGGGGATAGAGTTGGGCTGGGGCTGGGGATAGAGTTGGTCTGGGGCTGGGGATAGATAGAGTTGGACTGGGGCTGGGGATAGAGTTGGGGCTGGGGCTGGGGATAGGGTGGACTGGGGCTGGGGATAGAGTTGGTCTGGGGCTGGGGATAGAGTTGGTCTGGGGCTGGGGATAGAGTTGGTCTGGGGCTGGGGATAGGTTGGACTGGGGCTGGGGATAGAGTTGGTCTGGGGCTGGACTGGGCTGGGGATAGAGTTGGTCTGGGGCTGGGGATAGAGTTGGACTGGGGATAGAGTTGGTCTGGGGCTGGGGATAGAGTTGGTCTGGGGCTGGGGATAGAGTTGGGCTGGGGCTGGGGATAGAGTTGGTCTGGGGCTGGGGATAGAGTTGGACTGGGGCTGGGGATAGAGTTGGACTGGGGCTGGGGATAGAGTTGGGCTGGGGCTGGGGCTGGGGATAGAGTTGGACTGGGGCTGGGGATAGAGTTGGACTGGGGCTGGGGATAGAGTTGGTCTGGGGCTGGGGATAGAGTTGGGCTGGGGCTGGGGATAGAGGGGCTGGGGCTGGGGATAGAGTCCACTTGGACTGGGGCTGGGGATAGAGTTGGGGGCTGGATAGAGTTGGTCTGGGGCTGGGGATAGAGTTGGGCTGGGGCTGGGGATAGAGTTGGTCTGGGGCTGGGGATAGAGTTGGACTGGGGCTGGGGATAGAGTTGGGGGGCTGGGGATAGAGTTGGGGATAGAGTTGGGCTGGGGCTGGGGATAGAGTTGGGGATGGGGCTGGGGATAGAGTTGGGCTGGGGCTGGGGATAGAGTTGGGCTGGGGCTGGGGAGGGATAGAGTTGGTCTGGGGCTGGGGATAGGGTTGGGCTGGGGCTGGGGATAGAGGCTGGGGATGGGTTGGGCTGGGGATAGGATAGAGTTGGTCTGGGGCTGGGGATAGAGTTAGACTGGGGCTGGGGATAGAGTTGGGCTGGGGCTGGGGATAGAGTTGGGCTGGGGCTGGGGATAGAGTTGGACTGGGGCTGGGGATAGGTTGGTCTGGGGCTGGGGATAGAGTTGGTCTGGGGCTGGGGATAGAGTTGGGGGGCTAGGAGTTGGGCTGGGGCTGGGGATAGAGTTGGTCTGGGGCTGGGGATAGAGTTGGACTGGGGCTGGGGATAGGGTTGGGCTGGGGCTGGGGATAGAGTTGGTCGGGGTTGGGGCTGGGGATAGAGTTGGACTGGAGCTGGGGATAGAGTTGGGCTGGGGCTGGGGATAGAGTTGGTCGGGGTTGGGGCTGGGGATAGAGTTGGTCTGGGGCTGGGGATAGAGTTGGTCTGGGATAGAGTTGGTCTGGGGGGCTGGGGATAGAGTTGGACTGGGCTGATAGAGTTGGGCTGGGGCTGGGGATAGAGTTGGTCTGGGGATGAGGGTCTGGGGATAGAGTTGGGCTGGGGATAGAGTTGGGCTGGGGATAGAGGACTGGGCTGGGGATAGAGTTGGACTGGAGCTGGGGATAGAGTTGGGCTGGGGATGAGTTGGGCTGGGGATAGAGTTGGTCGGGGTTGGGGCTGGGGATAGAGTTGGTCGGGGTTGGGGCTGGGGATAGAGTTGGTCTGGGGCTGGGGATAGAGTTGGGCTGGGTTGAGGCTGGGGATAGAGTTGGTCGGGGTTGGGGCTGGGGATAGAGTTGGACTGGAGCTGGGGATAGGGTTGGGCTGGGGCTGGGGATAGAGTTGGTCGGGGTTGGGGCTGGGGATAGAGTTGGACTGGAGCTGGGGATAGGGTTGGCCTGGGGCTGGGGATAGAGTTGGTCGGGGTTGGGGCTGGGGATAGAGTTGGACTGGAGCTGGGGATAGAGTTGGGCTGGGGCTGGGGATAGAGTTGGTCTGGGGATAGAGTTGGTCTGGGGATAGAGTTGGGCTGGGGATAGAGTTGGGCTGGGGATAGAGTTGGGCTGGGGATAGAGTTGGTCTGGGGCTGGCGATAGAGTTGGGCTGGGGATGGAGTTGGACTGGGGCTGGGGATAGGGTTGGGCTGGGGATAGAGTTGGTCTGGGGCTGGGGATAGAGTTGGTCTGGGGCTGGGGATAGAGTTGGTCTGGGGCTGGGGATAGAGTTGGGCTGGGGCTGGGGATAGAGTTGGGCTGGGGCTGGGGATAGAGTTGGTCTGGGGATAGAGTTGGTCTGGGGCTGGGGATAGAGTTGGTCTGGGGCTGGGGATAGAGTTGGTCTGGGGCTGGGGATAGAGTTGGTCTGGGGCTGGGGATAGAGTTGGTCTGGGGATAGAGTTGGTCTGGGGCTGGGGATAGAGTTGGTCTGGGGCTGGGGATAGAGTTGGTCTGGGGATAGAGTTGGTCTGGGGCTGGGGATAGAGTTGGTCTGGGGATAGAGTTGGTCTGGGGCTGGGGATAGAGTTGGTCTGGGGATAGAGTTGGTCTGGGGCTGGGGATAGAATTGGTCTGGGGCTGGGGATAGAGTTGGTCTGGGGATAGAGTTGGTCTGGGGCTGGGGATAGAGTTGGTCTGGGACTGGGGATAGAGTTGGTCTGGGACTGGGGATAGAGTTGGTCTGGGGCTGGGGATAGAGTTGGTCTGGGACTGGGGATAGAGTTGGTCGGGGTTGGGACTGGGGATAGAGTTGGTCGGGGTTGGGGCTGGGGATAGAGTTGGGCTGGGGCTGGGGATAGAGTTGGTCGGGGTTGGGGCTGGGGATAGAGTTGGGCTGGGACTGGGGATAGAGTTGGACTGGGGCTGTTTTATGGAGTGGAGCGTATACATCTTCAACGGAGGAGAAAAGGCAAAGCGGCCAGCAAGCCTGGCTTTAATGGGATTAATGGAAAAATATGTCACGCTTAGCCCATGGAAAATAACACTCTTTTCTCACTAACAGACCGCAACAGAATTCACTTCAGCCTCAGTAAATCACCATTACACACTATAAGACTTCAAACCAAACATTTCTGTAAAAGATAAAACCATATGAGTCAATCAAAATATCTAACACACCAGATTTAATTCAATTTATGTCCTAATCGTGAGTTTATTTTTAAACTATTTTCAGTTTAATGTGCATGCCATTAATTCCACTACGAGAGGAGCTTCATGCACCTTGCTCTGATTAACTTCATCATTCAAAGAAAACAAATATATACTTTCGTACATACAGGCATCCACTGTTGGAAGTGGATGCTTTACTTTATGTATATTAAAGATACAAAAATATATGTACAGCACCAGTCAAAAGATTGGACACACCTACTCATTCCAGGGTTTATATTTATTTTTTCTATTTTGTACAATGTAGAATAATAGTGAAGACATCAAAACTATGAAATAACACATATGGAATAATGTAGTAACCAAAAAAGTGTTTAAAAGATTTGAGATTCTTCAAAGTAGCCACCCTTTGCCTTGATGACAGCTTTGCACATTCTTGGCATTCTCTCAACCAGCTTCACCTTGAAGGAGTTCCCACATATACTGAGCACTTGTTGGCTGCTTTTCCTTCACTCTGCGGTCCAACTCATCCCAAACCATCTCAATTGGGTTGAGGTCGGGTGATTGTGGAGGCCAGGTTATCTGATGCAGAACTCCATCACTCTCCTTCTTGGTCAAATATCCCTTACACAACCTGGAGGTGTGTTGGGTCATTGTCCTGTTGAAAAACAAATGATAGTCCCACTAAGCGCAAACCAGATGGGATGGTGTATCGCTGCAGAATTCTGTGTTAGCCATGCTGGTTAAGTGTGCCTTGAATTCTAAATAAATCACAGACAGTGTCACCACCAGTGTCTCCGTCTTCAACATGGCGCCGACAGAGATCTCGCTTCGCATTCTTAAGAAACTAAGCAGTATTTTGTTTTTTTTATGTACTATTTCTTACACTGTTACCCCAGGAAATCTTAAGTTTTAAACACATACAGCCGGGAAGAACTATTGGATATAAGAGCAACGTCAACTTACCAACATTACGACCAGGAATACGACTTTTCTGAAGCGGTGTCAGGATTTGGCCAGGGTTGTTCCGGTTTTTGGTCACTAGATGCCCACATTGTGCTTTTTGACCTTTTGTTTTCCCTTGATCCCCATTATTATTTGCACCTGTGCCTCGTTTCCCCTGATTGTATTTAAACCCTTAGTTTTCCTCAGTTCTTTGCTCTGTGTTTGTATGTTAGCACCCAGCCCTAGTATTCTGTGAACTCTTGTTGATCCCGGTGGACTCTCTTGTGGAATTCTGTTTTTTTGTTCTTGTTTATTTATTTTTGAGTATCTTTTGAGGCTTTTTATGCTATACCTACCACCTTGTGGATTTACCTTTTTGTCTTGTGGAATTCCTTTTGAGGTTGTGGAGTTACATGTTTTCCTGAAGGACTTCACTTTTTACTTCATTAAAATACACCGTCTCAAGTACTGCTGTGTCTGCCTCATCTTCTGGGTTCTGCCGACTATTCGTGGCTCAGTTGGTTAAGTGACTGTTTCTCACTCCGGAGACCCGGGTTCATAACCGGGTCCTGACAAGCGGATCCTCTGTTTGGACCACCACCCAGGACAATGGATTGGATCCCAGTAGGCGAACCAAAACAACAGCGCTGCAGAAGGGGCAGACTGGTCAGGTCCCGTAGACGGGCACATCACTTACCACTCCCGAGTGTACTACTTGCCAATGTCCAGTCTCTTGACAACAAGGTAGACAAAATTTGAGTAAGGGTTGCCTTCCAGAGAGACATCAGAGATTGTAACATTCTCTGTTTCACGGAAACATGGCTCTCTCTGGATACGTTATCAGAGTCAGTACAGCCACCCGGTTTCTTCACGCATCGCGCCGACAGTAACAAACATCTCTCTGGTAAGAAGAAGGGCGGAGGTGCATGCATTATGATTAACGAGTCGTGGTGTGATCATAACAACCATACAGGAACTCACCTGACCTAGAATTCCTTACAATCAAATGCCGACCGCATTACCTACCAAGAGACCACTCTATATTCACAGCCGTGTATATCCCCCCCAAGCAGACACCTCGACGGCCCTGAAAAGACTTCATTGGACTCTATGAAAACTCGAAACCACATATCCTGAGGCTGCATTTATTGTAGCTGGGGATTTTAACAAAGCTAATCTGAAAACAAGGCTCCCTAAATTTTATCAGCATATTGAATGCTCAACCCGGGCTGGCAGCATTCTGGATCATTGCTACTCTGCCTTCCATGAAGCATACAAAGCCCTCGCTCGCACTCCTTTCGGCAAATCTGACCACGACTCCATTTTGTTGCTCCGACCCTATAGACAGAAACTAAACCAGGAAATGCCCGTGCTCAGGTCTGTTCAACACTGGTCCGACCAATCTGATTCCACGCTTCAAGATTGCTTCGATCACGTGAACTGGGATATGTTCAAGATAGCCTCAGACAACAACATTGATGTATACGCTGATTCGGTGAATAAGTTTATTAGCAAGTGCATCGGTGATGTTGTACCCACGGTAACTATTAAAGCCTTCCCCAACCAGAAACCGTGGATTGATGGCAACATTCGTGCAAAACTGAAAGCACGAACCACTGCTTTTAATCATGACAAGGCGACTGGAAACATGACCGAATACAAACAGTGTAGCTATTCCTTCCGCAAGGCAATCAAACAAGCTAAGCGTCAGTATAGAGACAAAGTAGAGTCGCAATTCAATGGCTCAGACACGAGACGTATGTGGCAGGGTCTACAGTCAATCACGGATTACAAAAAGAAAACCAGCCCCGTCGTGGACACCGATGTCTTGCTCCCAGACAAACTAAATAACTTCTTTGCTCGCTTTGAGGACAATACAGTGCCACTGACACGGCCCGCTACCAAAACCTGCGGGTTCTCCTTCACCGCAGCCAACACGGGTAAAACATTTAAACATGTTAATCCTCGCAAGCCTGCCGGCCCAGTCGGCATCCCTAAATGCTAATAGTATTAGTTAAGTCCTCAGAGCATGCGAGAGACTGAGAGACTAGTCAAGGATCATATCACCTCCACCCTACCTGACACCCTAGACCCACTCCAATTTGCTTACCGCCCCAATAGGTCCACAGACACAATTGCAATCACACTGCACTCTGCCCTAACCCATCTGGACAAGAGGAATACCTATGTAAGAATGCTGTTCATCGATTAAAGCACAGCATTTAACACCGTAGTACCCTCCAAAATCGTCATTAATGAGTAGGTGTGTCCAAACTTTTGACTGGTACTGTATGTCGCAGTAGATGTGTAAAAACAATAATTCCATACATTTCTCAAGAAATCTATAGATCCAAAGCAGGGGAGGCTGCTGAGGAGAGGATGGCTCATAATAATGGCTGGAATGGAGCAAATGGAATGGAATCAAACACATTGAAACCACGGAAACCACATATTTGATGTTGTTAATACCTTTCCACTTATTCCGCTCCAGCCATTACCACGTGCCCGTCCTTCCCAATTGAGGTGCCACCAACCTCCTGTGAGTCACAGTTCTTACACATTTACCATAACAAATACACTGAGTATACAAAAAAATAGGAACACCTTCCTAATATTGATTTGCACCCCCTTTCGCCCTCAGAATAGCCTCAATTCGCCGGGGCATGGACTCTATAAGGTGTCGAAAGCATCCCACAGTAAATTGGCAGGATGTCCTTTGGGTGGAGGACCATTCTTGATACACACGGGAAACTGTTGAGCGTGAAAAACCCAGCAGCGTTGCAGTTCTTGACTCACTCAAACCAGTGCGCCTGGCACCTACTACCATACCCCATTCAAAGGCACTTAAATATTTTGTCTTGCCCATTCACCATTTGAATGGCACACATATATAATCCATGTTTCAATTGTTTCAAGGTTGAAAAATCATTCTTTCACCTGTCTCCTCCCCCTTCATCTGCACTGATTGAAGTGGCTTTTCAACTGGTCAGTCTATGTGATGGACAGAGCAGGTGTTCTTAATGTTTTGTACACTCAGTGTATGTGTATTCCACACTATGTTGAGTAAAATATCAGAGTATAATGTTTGTATGGAGGTCAACCCCAATACGTGTTCATGTCATCTTAACCAATCAACAGCATTGCATTTTAAAACGACTTTGACTACCACCACTGATTTCCTGTATGCTAGCTACGCTATCACCTTATACTAACAGAAGTTAGCATTTAGCAGTCACTACTTCTAAACATGAAAAGGGACAACCTCTAAATGTTATGCAGCGAAAACAGCCAAATATATCCATATCTGACCTTAGTAACCACAATGTGGGTCTGTTACAATACACCAATCGTGACTGATTTGACAAATATACACTTTGTTAGATCAGATTCGTTGAATGTGCGCCCTTCTTCTGTTCCACATCGTCTGGATTCCATTGACCTCTTCACCCTATCTGCAGGTACAGCAGAATTATACCATGTCTTTTTGATGTGACATAGAGTACCGTAGCTCCCGAGTGGCTCAGCGTCTAAGGCATTGCGTCTCAGTGCTAGAGGTGTCACTACGGACCCTGGTTTGCTTCCAGGCTGTGGGAGTCACATAGGGCAGCCCAGAGTCGTCTGGGTTTGGCCACAGTAGGCCGTCATTATAAATAAGAATTTGTTCTTAACAGACTTGCCTAGTTAAATAAAGTTTTTTTTTAAAGCTACAGTGCTTTCAGGTGGCATGTGAGAAATTACTCTAAACAGTATACCTCCATAGTAACTTACACTACATAACCAAAAGTATGTACACACCTGCTCGTCGAACATCTCATTCCAAAATCATGGACATTAATATGGAGTTGGTCTCCCCTTTGCTGCTATAACAGCCTCCACTCTTCTGGGAAGGCTTTCCACTAAAATTGCTGCGAGGACTTGCTTCCATTCAGCCACAAGAGCATTAGCGAGGTCGAGTACTGATGTTGGGCGATTAGGCCTGGCTCACAGTCGGTGTTCCAATTCATCCCAAAGGATGGAGTTGAGGTCAGGGCTCTGTGCATGCCAATCAAGTTCTTCCAACACCGATCTCGACAAACCATTTCTGTATGGACCTCACTTTGGACATGGGGGCATTGACATGCTGAAGCAGGAAAGGGCCTTCCCCAAACTGTTTCCACAAAGTTGGAAGCACAGAATCATCTAGAATGTCATTGTACGCTGTAGTGTTAAGATTTCCCTTCACTGGAACTAAGGGGCCTAGCCTGAACCATGAAAAACAGCCCCTGACCATTATTTGTCCTCCAAACCAAACTTTACAGTTGGTACTATGCATTGGGGCAGGTAGCGTTCTTCTGGCATTCACCAAACACAGATGATGAAGAGTGATCCATTACTCCAGAGAACGCGTTTCCACTGCTTCAGAGTTCAATAGCGACAAGCTTTACACCACTCCACGTAACGCTTGGCATTACGCATGGTGATCTTAGGCTTGTGTGCGGCTGCTCGGCCATGGAAACCCATTTCATGAAACTGTGGACGAACCGTTCTTGAGCTGACGTTCCTTCCAGAGCCAGTTTGGAACGCGGTAGTGGGTGTTGCAACCAAGGACAGACGATTCTGCTCTAGCGGGGCAGAAATGTGATGAACTAACTTGTTGGAAAGGTGGAATCCTATGATGGTGCCATGTTGAAAGTCACTGAGCTCTTCAGTAAGGCCATTCTACTGCCAATGTTTGTCTATGGAGATTGCATGGCTGTGTGCTTGATTTTATAAACCTCTCAGCAATGGGTGTTACTGAAATAGCAGAATCCACTCATTTAAAAGTGTGTCCACATATAGTACACACCCACTCACTCAGTTTACACACACACATCCACTCACTCAGTTTACACACACACACACACACACACACACACACACACACACACACACACACACACACACACACACACACACACACACACACACACACACACACACACACACACACACACACACACACACACACACACACACTCACTCAGTTTACACACACACACCTACTTACACAGTTTACACACCACACACACCCACTCACACAGATTACACACACACCCACTCACTCAGTTTACACTCACACACCTACTTACACAGTTTACACACCACACACACCCACTCACTCAGTTTACACACACACACTCCCACTCACACAGTTTACCCTGAGTGGTGGTAAAGGTGATGGAGTTGCTGGGGCTGCCAGCAGGTCCTTTGGTCATGGTCTTGACTGCAGACAACATCTGAGAACTGGTGTCTGGCTCCTCCACCTCCTCACTGCAAGGAAACATGAAAGAGAGGGTTAGTCATACCAGTCTGTCTGACACCTAGCTCCAAGTCCTCCTGACTTCAGAGTCTGGAAAGGCTCCATGTTGTTGTAGGTAAGATGAAGAAGGGCTGTGCTTTTTACTGATTCTTCTACTGCTTCTCCTCTGTCTATTTCTCTCTCAAACACCCACAGGCACACAAAGCCCCCGAGCGTCGCCCTCTTCCAATACAACTGTTGGATTTTCAAATACAAACAACGAAAGGTATCAAGCCCCCGGGGAGAAGAAAGAAAGGTTGGAGAGAATCAACCGAGGCTCAGGCCTTCTCCCCTGGGGCGGCAGGGTAGCCTAGTGGTTAGAGAGTTGGACTAGTAACCGGAAGGTTGCAAGTTCAAACCCCTGAGCTGACAAGGTACAAATCTGTCGTTCTGCCCCTGAACAGGCAGTTAACCCACTGTTCCCAGGCCGTCATTGAAAATAAGAATTTGTTCTTAACTGACTTGCCTAGTTAAATAAAGGTAAAAAAAATAAAAAACTTCTGTGTGAATACTGCAAGAACAACAGACTTGTATCCAGACCAGTGTGTCACAGCTGTCCTTCGCCGTGTACTACAGTCATACCAGCTCACACACATCACGTTTCCACTATGTACAGCTCCCGGATCAGTTTCCCTCTCCGACAATCCTTACATTAAGCATTAGTGGGGGAAATGTTAAACTGACCCAAGATCAGCGTCTAGGGGTAACTTCACCGTACTAGTAGCACCAACATCATGGTGTTTTTCAGCGTTAATTGGTCACCAGAAAAAAACGTTTTTAGTGCCCATAACTGTAGTATACTACATTTTGTTCACTCGGAATTAGACGAGTTTCCCACTTCATGTCAAGACACATCCAAGAACACCAGAGTGCTGACAGAGGGCAGACACATCTCCTACCTCCTAATGTCTTGTGCAGGCCTCTACTCTGCCTGATGACCATTTAAATGAGTCGTCTATGACGGGTCGCTGTGTGTGAGGAACTCAGATACTTGGGTGGGCCCAGAAAAAGACCCATTGAATACTACAGCCATGATGTACAGTAGTGCCATGCCAACTGCTGAAGTTGCTGAAGCTGGATCTCTAGTCTGTCTCCACCATGTCTGCTTATGGCTCCCCGAGGAGCTGAGTGTTATGGCAACAGCGGCCGCCTTGGTTACGGAGATGAGGAGGTCGGTTGTCCACGGTGACCCAGCACTTGTGTATGGAGCTGGCATCACACCAAAGGAGCTGCTACTGTATGTTACCAGCTGCCCTGGCTCTGTATTAACACACTTCATTGAAACGCTGAAGCCAGCTCCACCATGGAATGATCCCTGCACAGCTGAACTGTAATGTGTAGTGTGAAGTTTCCCCTAGACGCTGATCTTGGGTCAGTTCAGCATTTCACCCACTAATGGTTAAGATTAAGGTTGGGGGAGGGGAAGATCAACATCAAATCAAATTTTATTTGTCACATGTGCTGAATACAACAGGTGTTGTAGACCTTACAGTGACATGCTGAATACAACAGGTGTAGTAGACCTTATAGTGAAATGCTGAATACAACAGGTGTAGTAGACCTTATAGTGAAATGCTGAATACAACAGGTGTAGTAGACCTTACAGTGAAATGCTGAATACAACAGGTGTAGTAGACCTTACAGTGAAATGCTGAATACAACAGGTGTAGTAGACCTCACAGTGAAATGCTGAATACAACAGGTGTAGTAGACCTCACAGTGAAATGCTGAATACAACAGGTGTAGTAGACCTTACAGTGAAATGCTGAATACAACAGGTGTAGTAGACCTTATAGTGAAATGCTGAATACAACAGGTGTAGTAGACCTCACAGTGAAATGCTGAATACAACAGGTGTAGTAGACCTCACAGTGAAATGCTGAATACAACAGGTGTAGTAGACCTCACAGTGAAATGCTGAATACAACAGGTGTAGTAGACCTCACAGTGAAATGCTGAATACAACAGGTGTAGTAGACCTTACAGTGAAATGCTGAATACAACAGGTGTAGTAGACCTTACAGTGAAATGCTGAATACAACAGGTGTAGTAGACCTTACAGTGAAATGCTGAATACAACAGGTGTAGTAGACCTCACAGTGAAATGCTGAATACAACAGGTGTAGTAGACCTTACAGTGAAATGCTGAATACAACAGGTGTAGTAGACCTTACAGTGAAATGCTGAATACAACAGGTGTAGTAGACCTTACAGTGAAATGCTGAATACAACAGGTGTAGTAGACCTTACAGTGAAATGCTGAATACAACAGGTGTAGTAGACCTTACAGTGAAATGCTGAATACAACAGGTGTAGTAGACCTTACAGTGAAATGCTGAATACAACAGGTGTAGTAGACCTTACAGTGAAATGCTGAATACAACAGGTGTAGTAGACCTTACAGTGAAATGCTGAATACAACAGGTGTAGTAGACCTTACAGTGAAATGCTGAATACAACAGGTGTAGTAGACCTTACAGTGAAATGTTGAATACAACAGGTGTAGTAGACCTTACAGTGAAATGCTGAATACAACAGGTGTAGTAGACCTTACAGTGAAATGCTTACTTACAAGCCCTTAAGAAACAATGAAGTTTTAAGAAAAAATAAGTGTTAAGTAAATGTTTTTTAATTACAGTAGCAAATAATTAAATAGCAGCAGTAAAATAACAGTAGCGAGGCTATATACAGGGGGTACCGGTACAGAGTCAATGTGCGGGGGCACTAGTTAGTTGAGGTAATTGAGGTAATATGTACATGTAGGTAAGGGTAAAGTGACAATGCATAGATAATAAACAGAGCGTAGCAGAAGCGTAAAGGTGGGCGGGGGGCAATGCAAACAGTCTGGGTAGCCATTTGATTAGCTGATCGGGAGTCTTACGGCTTGGGGGCAGAAGCTAAGAACTCTTTTGGACCTGGACTTGGCGCTCCGGTACCGCTTGCCGTGCGGTAGCAGAGAGAACAGTTTATGACTAGGGTGGCTGGAGTATTTGACCATTTTTAGGGCCTTCCTCTGACACCACCTGCTATAGAGGTCCTGGATGGCAGGAAGCTTGGCCCAGTGATGTACTGGGCTGTTCGCATCACCCTCTGTAGTGCCTTGCGGTCGGAGGCCGAGCAGTTGCCATACCAGGCAGTGATGCAACCAGTCAGGATGCTCTCGATGGTGCAGCTGTAGAAATTGTTTAGGTATCTGAGAACCCATGAAAAATATAGTCCACAATCATCTCAGATTCTATATCTGTACCTAAGGGGAAAACTTCACCCCGGAAGTACTGTAGTGCTTGGACCTTTTTGCATCCTCGGCCTGAACCACACAATGTCTCCCTCATTGTTCAAATGATGTCTGATGTGCACTTCTATGTAGATAGACTAAGGAGAGGATTCACAGAGAAAATACTGTAATGCATGCATACTAGCGCGTACACACACTAACTTTGTTATATTCATACAAAATTAAATTCCATGTTTACCTAAAGATATAGACAGCATTGACAGGAGAGGAGAGGTTGGGGTCACCCAGATCAGTGACTGATTGGTGCCAGGAGACTCTTGGACAGAGAAAGAAGGGAGGATGAGGAATGAAAGAGAGGAATTAAAAGGAAGATGAGGGGTGAAACAGGGATGACAGAATAGGATGCACACCACAGTGGCTTAAATGATGGTTATTCACCATGGTTATCTAGTAGGTTAAATGATGGTTATTCACCATGGTTACCACAGTGGGTTAAATTATGGTTATTCACCATGGTTACCTAGTAGGTTAAATGATGGTTATTCACCATGGTTACCACAGTGGGTTAAATTATGGTTATTCACCATGGTTACCTAGTAGGTTAAATGATGGTTATTCACCATGGTTATCTAGTAGGTTAAATTATGGTTATTCACCATGGTTACCTAGTAGGTTAAATGATGGTTATTCACCATGGTTATCTAGTAGGTTAAATGATGGTTATTCACCATGGTTACCACAGTGGGTTAAATTATGGTTATTCACCATGGTTACCTAGTAGGTTAAATGATGGTTATTCACCATGGTTACCACAGTGGGTTAAATTATGGTTATTCACCATGGTTACCTAGTAGGTTAAATGATGGTTATTCACCATGGTTATCTAGTAGGTTAAATTATGGTTATTCACCATGGTTACCACAGTGGGTTAAATTATGGTTATTCACCATGGTTACCTAGTAGGTTAAATGATGGTTATTCACCATGGTTATCTAGTAGGTTAAATGATGGTTATTCACCATGGCTACCTACAGTGGGTTAAATGATGGTTATTCATCATGGTTATCTAGTGGGTTAAATTATGGTTATTCACCATGGTTACCTACAGTGGGTTAAATGATGGTTATTCATCATGGTTATCTAGTAGGTTAAATTATGGTTATTCACCATGGTTACCTACAGTGGGTTAAATGATGGTTATTCACCATGGTTACCTACAGTGGGTTAAATGATGGTTATTCACCATGGTTACCTACAGTGGGTTAAAGGATGGTTATTCACCATGGTTACCGAGTGGGTTAAATTATGGTTATTCATTATGGCTTGTGCCAAGTTTGTTACATGAGAAATATTATCTGAGCAACACATTTCAAGTATCAATCAAGTATCATATTCAAGTAGTTACCAACAAGAGGTGACCAATGTATCTCATAAACACATGCCAACTACACAGGACTGTCATTCTAATAACAAAGCTGTCAGATGTCCAACTGCATCTCCTGATACCCCCTGCATGCATACACACACACACACACACACACACACACACACTCACTCACTCACTCACTCACTCACTCACTCACTCACTCACTCACTCACTCACTCACTCACTCACTCACTCACTCACACACTCACACACACACACACACACACACACACACACACACACACACACACACACACACACACACACAGGTGCGAGCGCGCACAGTATACACCCCACACATATACACACACACGCACATATACAATATACAGAAATAAACCCACAAACCACAAACACATGCACACACATACAGTATACACACAAAAAGCAGTATATACACACACACACACACACAGATGGACTTGTATGAGCGTGGCTATTTCCTGGACATATGTCAGATCTCACATACTGCCACACTTGTTCTAAATACTTCTGTATGCCTACTGTCACGTTTGAACTCAGCCAAAATGCGTCTCGTGCCAAATTGTTTCGGCGGGATCATAGCTTGTCCGCTAGGTTTTCTCAGGGACACAACACGGCTGTTGCCATTTGCAGCGTGCTGAGGGAACTCGGCTGTTGTCAAGCAGCTAGCTAGCTACATTTCAGAGGCGGTGGCTTTAAAGTTCAACTCCCATAGACGGCTCTTTGTTGACACTAAGTTGGCTATTCCCAAATGGCACCCTAATCCCTATTTAGTAAACTATTTAAAGTAGTGCACTATGCAAGGGTGCACTGCTCAGTACACTTTAAATAGTATACTAAATAGGGAATAGGGTGCCATTTGGGAATAGCCGAAGACTCTCAATCAATTCCAAATGAACCCTTAGCCCCTCCTCTGTAGGCGCTCCTGTGTAGCCCCTCCTCTGTAGCCCCTCCTCTGTAGCCACTCCTCTGTAGGTGCTCCTCTGTAGCCCCTCCTCTGTAGGCGCTCCTGTGTAGCCCCTCCTCTGTAGCCCCTCCTCAGTAGCCCCTCCTCTGTAGGCGCTCCTGTGTAGCCCCTCCTCTGTAGCCCCTCCTCTATAGCCCCTCCTCTGTAGGCGCTCCTCTGTAGCCCCTCCTGTGTAGCCCCTCCTCTGTAGCCCCTCCTCTGTAGCCCCTCCTCTGTAGGCGCTCCTGTGTAGCCCCTCCTCTGTAGCCCCTCCTCTGTAGCCCCTCCTCTGTAGCCCCTCCTCTGTAGGCGCTCCTCTGTAGCCCCTCCTCTGTAGGCGCTCCTGTGTAGCCCCTCCTCTGTAGCCCCTCCTCTGTAGCCCCTCCTCTGTAGGCGCTCCTGTGTAGCCCCTCCTCTGTAGCCCCTCCTCTGTAGGCACTCCTCTGTAGCCCCTCCTCTGTAGCCCCTCCTCTGTAGCCCCTCCTGTGTAGCCCCTCCTCTGTAGGCGCTCCTCTGTAGCCCCTCCTCTGTAGGCACTCCTCTGTAGCCCCTCCTCTGTAGCCCCTCCTCTGTAGCCCCTCCTGTGTAGCCCCTCCTCTGTAGGCGCTCCTCTGTAGCCCCTCCTCTGTAGCCCCTCCTCTGTAGCCCCTCCTCTGTAGCCCCTCCTTTGTAGGCGCTCCTCTGTAGCCCCTCCTCTGTAGCCCCTCCTCTGTAGCCCCTCCTCTGTAGCCCCTCCTCTGTAGCCCCTCCTCTGTAGCCCCTCCTCTGTAGCCCCTCCACCTGTAGGTCTGAAAGGTTTTCAAAAGGGCGATATGGTGCTTGATGTTATCTTTAATTTGAACTTGACTAGACCTCTTCTTAAAGGCTGGATGGAATTTCCACCGTTTTGCTCATATCTATTCATTCTCTTCTGATCTAACAAGGTCGATATGGAATGGAGGGAAAGAACAGCGTTCTCTCTATCTGCCTTTCGTTATGTTTTTGTTTTGTTTTGTTAGATGCGGTTGTTAGTTAGTGACCCACGCTATAACATGCCGTCATGGGGAAATTGTGACATAAGTAATCAGGCATCGTTAATGGTTCATGTCAACAGGTCTTCAGTCTACATGGTAGAGTGAGTGATCGCCATACATTACATCACACGATGATGTCACCCGCTACCTCTTGTTGTTGGGCAGGTGTAAGGCACTAACACTCCGACGCTTCTTCTTCCTCAAGCGGAGGGGCGGGAGGGTGGTGATAGGCGTAATGAGCAAGGCATCCAATAGGGACTGAGAGACCGTCCCCTCAGGTGACCTGTGCGGGGTTCTTTTAACGAGGTAGTCATGGAAACACAAGGGGTTGACAGGACAGGAGAGGAGAGGACAGGAAAGGAGAGGACAGAAGTGGAGCGGACAGGACAGGAGAGCAGAGGACAGGACAGGACAAGAAGGTGGGACCGACAGGGTGAAGGGAACAGCTAGGACTGATGATTTCAGTGATGAATGCAGATCCACATTTACAATGACTAAAATCAATCTAGAATTCATCCTAAATAGAATGCATCTACTATGATCACTAAACCTCAGGTTAGCAATCTTTACACGCTTGCTTGCATGCACACACACACACACACACACATGCACACACAGCACTGAGCTTTACCTGGCCTGTAAACCAATAACAGTAGAATGGGACCGTATAGCCAGAGTCGGTGCACTAGGGGTGAGGGCCGGTGGGCAGGGACCACCTCGAGGGAGGAACTCCAGTGGGTTCAACAGGAGCTCTCGCCTGCACCCATAGAACAGAGGAAAGGGGGCAGCAGACTTTACACTGATAAGGACATTGGGATAGAGTAGAGTGGTATGATTCCCGTACCTCACTGGCTTTGGGGAAAGTAGTGGCTGTACTGCAGACACAGGAGAAAGATGTGTCAGTGACTGTACTGGAGAGGAGCTGGGAGGGACACAGAGATAAGAGGATGGATGGATAAGCATACTGTCAATGAACGGTTTCTTTCCTACTGTATATGGAGCCACTTGCCCAGAGAAACAAGTGCATTTATACTGTTGGCACATAATGAGAAGATCCTCTGGAGTGTGTGTTCATATCATTGGAAAGGCCATCACTGTGTGTATCTAGAGTCTTAGAGTAGGAGGGCTGATCTGGGATCAGTGTAGCGGTGCTGACCTAGGATCAGTGTAGCAGTCCTGATCTGGGATTAGAGTAGAAGGGCTGATCTGGGATCAGTGTAGCAGTCCTGATCTGGGATTAGAGTAGAAGGGCTGATCTGGGATCAGTAGCAGTGCTGATCTAGGATTAGGTCTCCCCATCTGATCTTATTCAAATCAAATCAATGTTTATTGGTCGGATACACAGGGTTGCAGATGTTATCGCAGGTGCAGTGAAATGCTTATGTTTCTAGCTTCAACAGTGCAGTAATAATACCCAGCGATACAGAACAATACACACACAATCCAAACAGTAAAAAAAATAAAAAATAAGAATATCAAAACGAGCAATGTCAGAGTCTGGAGTATATTATAGATACAACTATTGTACAAAACATTAGGAACACCTGCTCTTTCCATATGATCCCTTATTAATGTCACCTGTTAAATCCACTTCAATCAATGTTGATGAAGGGGAGGACCCGGTTTTTCAATTTTCGCCTAAAATGACATACCCAAATCTAACTGCCTGTAACTCAGGCCCTGAAACAAGGATATGTATATTCTTGGTACCATTTGAAAGGAAACACTTTGAAATGTGTAGAAATTTGAAAGGAATGTAGGAGAATATAACACAATAGATCAAGTACAGGATAATACAAAGACAAAAACCAACAGTTATTTTGTATTTTTTTGTACCATCATCTTTGAAATGCAAGAGAAAGGTCATCATGTATTACTCCAGCCCAGGTGCAATTTAGATTTTGGCCACTAGATGGAAGCAGTGTATGTGCAAAGTTTTAGACTGATCCAATGGACCATTTCCTTTCTGTTCAAACATTTGTATCTAGACTGCCTAAATGTGCCTAATTGGTTTCTTAATAACTTTTCATGTTCAAAACTGTGCACTCTCCTCAAACAATAGAATGGTATTATTTCACTGTAATAGCTATTATAAATTGGACTCCACCCTACCTGACACCCTAGACCCACTCCAATTTGCTTACCGCCCAAATAGGTCCACAGACGATGCAATCTCAACCACACTGCACACTGCCCTAACCCACCTGGACAAGAGGAATACCTATGTGAGAATGCTGTTCATCGACTACAGCTCGGCATTCAACACCATAGTACCCTCCAAGCTCGTCATCAAGCTCGAGACCCTGGGTCTCGACCCCGCCCTGTGCAACTGGGTACTGGACTTCCTGACGGGCCGCCCCCAGGTGGTGAGGGTAGGCAACAACATCTCCTCCCCGCTGATCCTCAACACGGGGGCCCCACAAGGGTGCGTTCTGAGCCCTCTCCTGTACTCCCTGTTCACCCACGACTGCGTGGCCACGCACGCCTCCAACTCAATCATCAAGTTTGCGGACGACACAACAGTGGTAGGCTTGATTACCAACAACGACGAGACGGCCTACAGGGAGGAGGTGAGGGCCCTCGGAGTGTGGTGTCAGGAAAATAACCTCACACTCAACGTCAACAAAACTAAGGAGATGATTGTGGACTTCAGGAAACAGCAGAGGGAACACCCCCTATCCACATCGATGGAACAGTAGTGGAGAGGGTAGCTAGTTTTAAGTTCCTCGGCATACACATCACAGACAAACTGAATTGGTCCACTCACACTGACAGCGTCGTGAAGAAGGCGCAGCAGCGCCTATTCAACCTCAGGAGGCTGAAGAAATTCGGCCTGTCACCAAAAGCACTCACAAACTTCTACAGATGCACAATCGAGAGCATCCTGGCGGGCTGTATCACCGCCTGGTACGGCAACTGCTCCGCCCTCAACCGTAAGGCTCTCCAGAGGGTAGTGAGGACTGCACAACGCATCACCGGGGGCAAACTACCTGCCCTCCAGGACACCTACACCACCCGTTGTTACAGGAAGGCCATAAAGATCATCAAGGACATCAACCACCCGAACCACTGCCTGTTCACCCCGCTATCATCCAGAAGGCGAGGTCAGTACAGGTGCATCAAAGCTGGGACCGAGAGACTGAAAAACAGCTTCTATCTCAAGGCCATCAGACTGTTAAACAGCCACCACTAACAGTGAGTGGCTGCTGCCAACACACTGTCATTGACACTGACCCAACTCCAGCCATTTTAATAATGGGAATTGATGGGAATTATGTAAATATATCACTAGCCACTTTAAACAATGCTACCTTATATAATGTTACTTACCCTACATTATTCATCTCATATGCATATGTATATACTGTACTCTACATCATCGACTGCATCCTTATGTAACACATGTATCACTAGCCACTTTAACTATGCCACTTTGTTTACTTTGTCTACACACTCATCTCATATGTATATACTGTACTCGATACCATCTACTGTATGCTGCTCTGTACCATCACTCATTCATATATCCTTATGTACATGTTCCTTATCCCCTTACACTGTGTATAAGACAGTAGTTTTGGAATTGTTAGTTAGATTACTTGTTGGTTATCACTGCATTGTCGGAACTAGAAGCACAAGCATTTCGCTACACTCGCATTTAACATCTGCTAACCATGTGTATGTGACAAATAAAATTTGATTTGATTTGATTTTGACAGTGCAGTTAGATGAAAAATACTTTTATCTTTCTGACCAATATCAGATGTGTCTATGTCCTGGGAAATGTTCTTATTACTTACAATCTCATGCTAATCGCATTAGCCTACGTTAGCTCAACATCCTGCAGGGGACCCACCAATCCTGAAGAAGATTTATTAAAGAAGGATTTTTAAGCCTTGAGACATGGATTGTATATGTGTGCCATTCAGCGGATGACTGACAAGATGGCGCTGATAGACCTGGACACCCTGTTCTTGGCTCCTAATCAACTTCGCAATGACATCTGCTACATACAGTGCATTCAGAAAGAGTTCAGACCCCTTGACTTTTTCCACATTTTGTTACGTTACTTTATTGAACCACATTTGGCAGCGATTACAGCCTTGAGTCTTCTTGGGTATGATGCCACAATATTGGCACACCTCTATTTGAGGAGTGTCTTCCATTCTTCTCTGCAGATCATTTCAAGTTCTGTCAGGTTGGACGGGGAACGTTGCTGCACAGCTATTTTCAGGTTTCTCCAGCGATGTTCAATCGGGTTCAAGTCCCGAAGCCACTCCTGCGTTGTCTTGGCTGTGTGTTAGGTTTGTTGTCCTGTTGGAAGATGAACCTTCGACCCAGTCTGAGGTCCTGAGCGCTCTGGAGCAGGTTTTCGTCAAGGATCTCGCTGTACTTTGTTCCGTTCATCTTTCCCTCGATCCTAACTAGTCTCGCAGTCCCTTCCTCGTGAGGAAGGTGAGGAATCAGCCCAGAACTACACGGCAGGACCTGGTCAATGACCTGAAGAGAGCTGGGACCACAGTCTCAAAGAAAACCATTAGTAACACACTACGCCGTCATGGATCAAAATCCTGCAGCACACGCAAGGTCCCCCTGCTCAAGCTAGCGCATGTCCAGGCCCGTCTGAAGTTTGCCAATGACCATCTGGATGATCCAGAGGAGGAATGGGAGAAGGTCATGTGGTCTGATGAGACAAAAATAGAGCTTTTTGGTCTAAACTCCACTCGCCGTGTTTGGAGGACGAAGAAGGATGAGTACAACCCCTAAGAATACCATCCCAACTGTGAAGCATGGAGGTGGAAACATCATTCTTTGGGGATGATTTTCTGCAAAGGGGACAGGAAGACTGCACCATGTTGAGGGGCCATGTATCGCGAGATCTTGGCCAACAACCTCCTTCCCTCAGTAAGAGCATTGAAGATGGGTCGTGGCTGAGTCTTCCAGCATGACAACGACCCGAAACACACAGCCAGGGCAACTAAGGAGTGGCTCCGTAAGAAGCATCTCAAGGTCCTGGAGTGGCCTAGCCAGTCTCCAGACCTGAACCCAATAGAAAATCTTTGGAGGGAGCTGAAAGTCCGTATTGCCCAGCGACAGCCCCGAAACCTGAAGGATCTGGAGTAGGTCTGTATGGAGGAGTGGGCCAAAATCCCTGCTGCAGTGTGTGCAACCCTGGTCAAGAACTACAGGAAACGTATGATCTCTGTAATTGCAAACAGAGGTTTCTGTACCAAATATTAAGTTCTGCTTTTCTGATGTATCAAATACTTATGTCATGCAATAAAATGCAAATTAATTACTTAAAAATCATACAATGTGATTTTCAGGATTTTTTTTGAAGTGTACCTATGATAAAAATTACAGACCTCTACATGCTTTGTAAGTAGGAAAACCTGCAAAATCGGCAGTGTATCAAATACTTGTTCTCCCCACTGTATATGCGACCTTAAAAAATGTATTTGATTTGAAGACAAAATATTTAAGTGCCTTTGAACGGGGTATGGTAGTTGGTGCCAGACATGCCAGTTGAGTGTCAAGAACTGCAACGCTGCTGGGTTTTTCACGACATCCAGCCAACTTGACACAACCGTGGGTAGAATTGGAGTCAATATGGGCCAGCATCCCTATGGAATGCTTTGGACACCTTGTAGAAAAGATGTGTACAGCAGTAGTTATATTGGATAAGCCATGACTAGAATACAGTATATACATCTAAAGTGGGTAAAACAGTATGTAAACATTATAGAAGTGACCAGTGTTCAATGACTCTATGTACATAGGGCAGCAGTCTAAGGTGCAGGGTAGAGTACTGGGTGGTAGCCGGCTAGAAACAGTGACTATAGTTCAGGGCAGGGTACTGGGGGAGGCTAGTTACAGTCACTAAGGTTCAGGGCAGGGTACTGGGGGAGGCTAGTTACAGTCACTAAGGTTCAGGGCAGGGTACTGGGGGGAGGCTAGTAACAGTGACTAAGGTTCAGGGCAGGGTACTGGGGAAAGCTAGTAACAGTGACTAAGGTTCAGGGCAGGGTACTGGGGAAAGCTAGTAACAGCGACTAAGGTTCATAGTAGGGTACTGGGGGGAGGCTAGTAACATTGACTAAGGTTCAGGGCAGGGTACTGGGAGAGGCTAGCTACAGTGACTAAGGTCCAGGGCAGGGTACTGGGGAAGGCTAGTAACAGTGACTAAGGTTCAGGGCAGGGTGCTGGGGAAGGCTAGTAACAGTGACTAAGGTTCAGGGCAGGGTACTGGGGAAGGCTAGTAACAGTGACTAAGGTCCAGGCCAGGGTACTGGGGAAGGCTAGTAACAGTGACTAAGGTTCAGGGCAGGGTACTGGGGGGAGGCTAGTAACAGTGACTAAGGTCCAGGGCAGGGTACTGGGCGAAGGCTGGCTGGTGGTGACTGTTTAATAGTCTGATGGCCTGAAGATAGAAGCTGTTTGTCAGTCTCTCGGTACCAGCTTTGATGCACCTGTACGGTCTCTTCCTTCTAGATGATAGCGACGTGAACAGGCAGTGGCTCGGGTGGCTGAGGTCCTTCATTATTATCTAAAAGGCCAAACTGATCCTAGATCAGCACTCACTACTAATCTGAGATGCATTATGTCTCTGCATTATTATCTAAAAAGCCAAACCGATCCTATATCAGCACTCACTATTAATCTGAGATGCACTGTGTCTCTGCAGTGTTTACCCAGGGTAGACACCGGTTTTAAACTGTCATTTTGTTACAGGGGGTTGATACTTTAACCCTAGTGTTTTCTAGAGCTGTGGTCCAAGGCCTTAACGTACATTCCTCTACTAACACCCTGCATCAATGTTCATTGAGAAAGTTTCACTAAACCAATCACAGGTTTCTCATGTTCTGACCTCACCTGGCCAACCTTCCAATGGGAGGAAAATAATGAACGGTGTTTGCTGACTCAGAGCTTTTTATGATCAATTTCACAATAATTTGTTTGCTTTGTTGTACCTGTGCATAGGTGAGAGAGGAGCCGTATGTATTTGGTCTGTAGCAGAGGAGTCGTCTTTGTGATGGACATCACAAGCTTCCCAATCCGACCCAATGGCTTGAATCTCTCCTAGGTCACCATCGCCCTCTAGTGGTGTCAAAAGGGAACTGCTAGAGGAATTAAAAAATTGTGGAACATGATAGAGCCACATGCCCTGATCATAACGTTTGTGCTTCACCATTGCATAAATATATATGTAATCATCAAATCAAATGTTATTTGTCACATGTTTTGTAAACAACAGGCGTAGACTAACAGTGAAATGCTTAATTATGGGTATTTTTCCAACATAAAGATACAAAAATATACATACAGTACCAGTCTAAAGTTTGGACACAGCTACTCATTCAAAGGTTGTCTTTATTTTGACTATTTCCTACATTGTAGAATAATAGCGCAGACATCAACACTATGAAATAACACATACGGAATCGTGTACTGTAGGTAGGGGTAGTGACTAGGCAACAGGATAGATGATAGACTGAGCTGTAACAGCAGCGTATGGATGAGAAAGTGTGTGTGTGGCATCAGTGTACATGTGCGCGCATGTTATGTGTGTGTCTGTGGACGTATGCTGTGTGTGTGTATGTCTATGTGTGTGTCTGTGGACGTATGCTGTGTGTGTGTATGTCTATGTGTGTGTCTGTGGACGTATGCTGTGTGTGTGTATGTCTATGTGTGTGTCTGTGGACGTATGCTGTGTGTGTGTATGTCTATGTGTGTGTCTGTGGACGTATGCTGTGTGTGTGTATGTCTATGTGTGTGTCTGTGGACGTATGCTGTGTGTGTGTATGTCTATGTGTGTGTCTGTGGACGTATGCTGTGTGTGTGTATGTCTATGTGTGTGTCTGTGGACGTATGCTGTGTGTGTGTATGTCTATGTGTGTGTCTGTGGACGTATGCTGTGTGTGTGTATGTCTATGTGTGTGTCTGTGGACGTATGCTGTGTGTGTGTATGTCTATGTGTGTGTCTGTGGACGTATGCTGTGTGTGTGTATGTCTATGTGTGTGTCTGTGGACGTATGCTGTGTGTGTGTATGTCTATGTGTGTGTCTGTGGACGTATGCTGTGTGTGTGTATGTCTATGTGTGTGTTGGGGTGTCAGTGTAAATGTGTTAGTCCAGTGTGTGTGTATGTCTATGTGTGTGTTGGGGTGATCAGTGTAAGTGTGTTAGTCTTGTGTGTGTATGTCTATGTGTGTGTTGGGGGGGTCAGTAAAAGTGTGTTAGTCCAGTGTGTGTGTATGTCTATGTGTGTGTTGGGGTGTCAGTGTAAGTGTGTTAGTCCAGTGTGTGTGTATGTCTATGTGTGTGTTGGGGTGATCAGTGTAAGTGTGTTAGTCCAGTGTGTGTGTATGTCTATGTGTGTGTTGGGGTGTCAGTGTAAGTGTGTTAGTCCAGTGTGTGTGTATGTCTATGTGTGTGTTGGGGTGTCAGTGTAAGTGTGTTAGTCCTGTGTGTGTGCATAGAGTCAGTGCCGGAGAGTTGAAAAAGGGTCATTGCAGGTAGTCCGGGTGGCCATTTTATTATCTATTTAGCAGTCTTGTTTAGCAGTCTTGGCTTGGGGGTAGAGGTTGTTCAGGGTCCTGTTGGTTCCAGACTTGGTGCACTGGTACCGCTTGTCATGCGCTAGCAGAGGGAACAGTCTATGGCTTGGGTGGCTGGAGTCTTTGACAATCTTTTGGGCCTTCCTCTGACACCGCCTGGTATAGAGGTCCTGGATGGGAGCTTGGCCCCAGTGATGTAGTGGGTGGTATGCACTACCCCCTGTAGCGACTTGCGGTCGGGGTGCATTGCAGTTTCCGCACCAAGCGGTAATGCAGCCAGTCAAGATGCTCTTAATTGTGTGTAACAGGGTTGAAATAGATATCCCTAGTTGTGTGAGTTTTGTCATAATGAAGCAGCCAGGTTATGTATATGTATGAACAGTTGTGGCGACACCTGCTGTATTATTGGTGCAACTGCATCTCCGTGCGCATGATCTCGCAGCATCCAGCCAAAGAGTTGTTCAACTTTGATGGAGGTTATGTATCGTGCTCCATGCTACACCCAGTGTTTTCCCTTTTAAAAAGATATCTGATGTATGTTAAAGTCTGAAAACGATATTGTTTTCTAATCACTATCGATGTTGACATGTTATGTGATAGTGTTACAGAGTTGTGTCCTGTATTTACATTTTGATGGACATTTACAAAGTTAGCACGTTGCTGAACGCTAAAGGCTAGCATCTGTCCTGTACTTTCCTTGCTAATGAGGTTCATCACCTTGTGAAGTGTACATTTATTTTTTATTTCATAAAACTCAGATTTCATGACAGATTTGCATTTGCTCTGAAGTTTACACATTGTGTTGTGTGTATGTCTACAGAATAAACCGTGAAAGAGAACAGCACTGTGAAAGAGAACAGCACTGTGAAAGAGAACAGCACTGTGAAAGAGAACAGCACTGTGTCCTTTATCGATGAGCGATATGAGAGCCTTTACAGGTGCAGCTCTAGAACGTGTTCAGGATCCTTACATGCTGACCACATCGCTCGCGTTGCAAAATAAATGTAAACATAAGTTATTCCATTAATTCACCCCCACTGCTCATGCGAACGAGCGTCTGTGTTGCCGAGCGCTAAAATAGAAGTCAGTTCTATTTGTGACACTGAACACGGGGCAAGTCCTGCCTCTCCCATCTCCTCATTGGTTTATAGAAGCAGATACTCAGGTGCCATCTCTTCATTGGTTATACCCACGTGGGTGATTGAAAGATGAATGAAAGTTAGATGCCAGTCACCATATAACGTCCAAAGAAGAAGAAGCCTGGAAGGAGGACAGATGACGAGAAACGATTATGTTGACCGTTTTATGTGTGGATTAATTGTTGGAGTAGAGGACCAGGTGCATTTTAGGTAAAATAACAACTCAACGTTTATATCCCAGGACAAATTAGCTAGCAACAGCAAGCTAGCAAGAGCAAGCTAGTCAGCTAAATTTAATTCCATTTGTATTAGTCACATTCACCTTACAGTGAAACGCTTACTTACGAGCCCCTAACCAACAATACGGTTAAACATTAAAAATAAATACAGAGAAGAATAAGAAATAAAATGAACAAGTAATTAAAGAGCAGCAGTAAAATAACAATAGTGAGACTATATACAGGGGGATACCGGTACAGAGTCAATGTGCGGGGGCACGGGTTAGTTGAGGTAATATGTACATGTGGGTAGAGTTATTTAAAGTGACAATGCATAGATGATAACAACAGAGAGTAGCACGATGCAAAAGAGGGTGGGTGGCAATGCAAATAGTCTGGGTAGCCATTTGATTAGATTTTCAGGAGTCTTATGGCTTGGGGGTTGAAGCTGTTTTAGAAGCCTCTTGGACCTAGACTTGGCGCTGCTACCGTTTGCAATGCGGTAGCAGGGGGAACAGTCTATGGCTTGGGTGGCTGGAGTCTTTGACAATTTTTAGGGCCTTCCTCTGACACCGCCTGGTATAGAGGTCCTGGATGGCAGGGAGCTTGGCCCCAGTGGTGTACTGGGCCGTTTGCACTGCCCTCTGTAGTGCCTTGCGGTCGGTATGCTCTTGATGGTGCAGCTGTAGAACCTTTTGAGGATCTGAGGACCCATGCCAAATCTTTTCAGTCTCCTGAGGGGGAATAGGTTTTGTCATGCCCTCTTCACGACTGTCTGGTGTGTTTGGACCATGATAGTTTGTTGGTGATGTGGACACCAAGGAACTTGAAGCTCTCAACCTGCTCCACTGCAGCCCCGTCGATGAGAATAGGGGCATACTCGGTCCTCTTTTTCCTGGAGTCCACAATCATCTCCTTAGTCTTGGTTACGTTGAAGGAGAGGTTGTTGTCCTGGCAACACACGGCCAGGTCTCTGACTTCCTCCCTATAGACTGTCTCATCGTTGTCGGTGATCAGGCCTACCACTGTTGTGTAATTGGCAGACTTAATGATGGTGTTGGAGTCCTGCCTGGCCGTGCAGTCATGAGTGAACAGGAAGTACAGGAGGGGGCTGAGCATGCACCGAGGAGCCCCTGTGTTGAGGATCAGTATGGTGGATGTGTTGTTACCTACCCTTACCACCTGGGGGCGGCCTGTCAGGATATCCAGGATACAGTTGCAGAGGGAGGTTATTAGTCCCAGAGTCCTTAGCTTATTGATAAGCTTTGAGGGCACTCTGGTGTTGAAAGCTGAGCTGTAGTCAATGAATAGCATTCTCACATAGGTGTTCCTTTTGTCCAGGTGGGAAAGGGCAGTGTGGAGTGCAATAGAGATTGCATCATCTGTGGATCTGTTGGGGTGGTATGCAAATTGGAGTGGGACTAGGGTTTCTGGGATAATGGTGTTGATGTGAGACATGGCCAGCCTTTCAAAGCACTTCATGGCTACAGAAGTGAGTGCTACGGGTCGGGTAGTTATTTAGGCAGGTTAGCTTAGTGTTCTTGGGCACAGGCACTATGGTGGTCTGCTTAAAACATGTTGGTATTAGAGACTCAGACTGGGAGAGGTTGAAAATGTCAGTGAAGACACTTGCTGGTTGGTCAGCGCATGTTCGCAGTACACATCCTGCTAATCAGTCTGGCCCTGCGGCCTTGTGAAATTTGACCTGTTTAAAGGTCTCACTCACATCGGCTTTCGGAGAGTGTGATCACACAGTCTTCTGGAACAGCTGGTGCTCTCATGCATGTTTCAGTGCCATTTGCCTCGGAGCGAGCATGGAAGTAGTTTAGCTTGTCTGGTAGGCGATAAATGTTTAATGCTTTTTGACCTGTCTCCAAACTAATATAATAGGTTCAGAGTTTGTTTTGATATTTAAACCTGCGTGTTCGCGTTTGTGTGGCGGGACAAAACCAATTTGAGCACGATGGCGCACGATGGAGCACATGCGTGACCGATTTGGGTACCATGCCAAATCTTTTCAGCCTCCTGATGGGGAAGAAACGTTTTCGTGCCCTCTTCACAACTGTGTGGGTTGTGGAGAGACTCACTTAGCTGTCATCAAGACAAAGGGTGGCTACTTTGAAGAACCTCAAATATAAAATGTATTTTTATATGTTTAACACTTTCTTGGTTACTACATGATTCCATATGTGCTATTTCATAGTTTTGATGTCTTCACTATTATTCTACAATGTAGAAAATAGTAAAATAGAGAAAAACCCTGGAATGAGTAGGTGTGTCCAAACTTTTGACTGGTACTTTTACATACCCAAAAATGCTAACCTCCTTTGTTATTGTAATGGTGAGCGGTTAGCATTTTTGGGGGCGGGGGGGTATGATATTTGTGCGTCTGTAACTTTCTCACTCATCATTATTCACGATTCGTTCAGGATTATCCATAATCATGGCAACATTCACATTAATATAGAAGTGTTTAGAAACATACTGTTTTCTTATTTACAACAAAAGTGACTCCAAAGTGACACCATATATTATTTACCATGTAATTTCTATTGGGCACAAAATCATCTGAAATACAAACAAAACAAACAGCAAATGCATCCAACAAATGTGTAGAGTCACCAGCTGGATGTTATCATTGGTGCTAGGAATATGGGACCAAATACTCAACTTTTTACTACTTTAATACACATGTTGGTGAATTTGTCCCAGTATTTTTGGTCCTCTAAAATGGGGGGGACTATATTCAAAAAGTTCTGTAATTTCTAAACTGTTCACGCGATATGGATGAAGATACATTCAAACGAAATCTGTCAGTCTTCACTTTACCCTCCTAGTCATGATATCATTTCAAATCCAAAGTGCTGGAGTACAGAGCCAAAACAATAAAAATGTGTCACTGTCCCAATACTTTTGGAGCTCACTGTATGTCCACAAAGGGACACAGTGCAGAGTGAGGAGTCGAAAGGTCAAAGGTGAAAAGGTCAGCAGTCAGAGAGTGGATGAGTGTGACTGTGCCTGACCTGGCCGTCGTTTGTCTCAGCTATAATGGGAGAACTATTGTCAGAGAGAAGAAGAAGATAGAAAGGGTGAAATTAATGCTTCTTAACTTTATTGAAACATCATGACAACTCATGATGACATCACATTCAAAGCACATAACAGAAGTTGAGGCTAATATACCCTGTACATAATGTAATGTATTAAAGAGATTCTCCGGTACATTTCTATACTTTTTAGCCAGTATTTCTGAAAGTAGCGCTCTCTCTCTCTCTCTCTCTCTCTCTCTCTCTCTCTCTCTCTCTCTCTCTCTCTCTCTCTCTCTCTCTCTCTGCTGTGGATGCATGATGTGGCTCTTGCTATAATTTTTGTTATCATCACAATACACGGTCTTATAAGTTATAAAAACTCAATCCCAGGGATGAAATGATACTAGCAGAAGTAGTCTGTTTCTAACAATAATACCACTTTTTTTTTCTCCAGAAAAACGTCCCATTTGTCCTCCAAGAGTGTCTGAATACCTTTCACAGAAAACACTTCCCCAGGACATGCCAGAGTAGGAGTGCAGAGGGGAGGAGACAGGTTAAAGAAGGATTTTTAAGCCTTGTGACAATTGAAACAGGTATTGTGTATGTGTGCCATTCAGAGGTTGAGTGGGCATGACACAATATTTAAGTGCCTTTGAATGGGGTATGGTAGTAGGTGCCAGGCACACCGGTTTGAGTGCGTCAAGAACTGCAACGCTGCTGGGGTTTTCACACTCAAGAATTTCCTGTGTGTATCAACAATGGTCCACCATCCTAAGGACATCCAGCCAACATGACACAACTGTGGGAAGCATAGTAGTCAACATGGGCCATCATCCTCGTGGACTGCTTTCGGCACCTTGTAGAGTCCATGCCCCAAAGAATTTAGGCTGTTCTGAGGGTGTTCCTAATGTTTTGTATCCTCAGTGTATGTATTTAATATGTTTGATTATTCTGTTAACCACAGCAGCAGGCTCACTGTAGCCGTCCAACCCTGTAATCAAGGGTCCTCTGCCCAAAAACGGTCCACTTTTTGTTGGCAGTGTCCGTTTTAACAGCAGTACACATACATTTCATGAGGAATCTACACCACAATGGAAATAACCCTTATGGTTTTATTATGTTCAATCCCCAATAATATTGTGTGTCACTGGCTGGAGCAACTTCTACTTTTAATGGTTACATGATACAGTACAACCAATCAACCAATCAGCCAGTCAACCAATCAACCATCAGTAGACACTATCAGGTTTCAAACATGACCCAACTGTTACACTAAGATATTGCATCTCTCTGAAGAGCTATGTACATTATACTATAGATAAATATACTATAGACCATTATACTATAGATAAATATACTATAGACCATTATACTATATATAAATATACTATAGACCATTATACTATAGATAAATATACTATAGACCATTATACTATAGATAAATATACTATAGACCATTATACTATAGATAAATATACTATAGACCATTATACTATAGATAAATATACTACATACCATTATACTATAGATAAATATACTATAGAACATTATACTATAGAGAAATATACTATAGAGAAATATACTGTGAGATTGTGAGCCAAACTGGGTAGTAAAATTATACGGGACACAGTCGATGACATTTGGGATGGCAGTTGTGCTCTAGGCTAATACGCACGCAAGCACACACACACACACACACACGTGGCAACCCGCAGGGTCCGAGTAAGAGCCACTCCCCCAAACAAATTAATTATTTTCTTCAAGATAAAAACATAGGACAGAGAAACCTGTTTTATAGATAATCTGGTGCTATTTTACACATTCTGCCATGAGGCTGAGAGAAAAAGATCATTTCCTGTGATTCGAAAAAAAATTCATGGCTTATGAAATCTTCATACGCTATCTGGGGGGCACGATCTCCAGAGGGACCCCAACCCCAAAATCTTGGGGGGGCCCCTGCCTTGCGGGGGCTGTGGGGGGGTGTACTACACCAGTGACACACTCACACAAACAGAGGGCACTATTGGAGGGTAAGGACGTTGAGTGTGCGTGCAGACACCCCGTGATGCCAGTCTCTCAGCTTGGTGTATTTCGGTCCGATCACCTGGGTGTTCACCTTTCTCGCTCTGCCACCCACCCGGAAAGGAGTGAGGAGAGAGGAGAGAGGGAGAGAGGAGTAAGGAGAGAGGAGTGAGGAGAGAGGGAGAGAGGAGAGGGGGAGAGAGGAGTGAGGAAATAGGAGTGAGAAGAGAGGAGTGAGGAGAGAGGAGAGGGGGAGAGAGGAGTGAGAAGAGGGAGTGAGGAGAGAGGGAGTAAGGAGAGAGGAGTGAGGAGAGAGGAGTAAGGAGAGAGGAGTGAGGAGAGAGAGGAGTAAGGAGAGAGGAGTGAGGAGAGAAGGAGAGACGGAGAGAGGGAGAGAGGAGTGAGGAGAGAGGGAGAGAGGAGAGAGGAGTGAGGAGAGAGGAGAGAGGGAGAGAGGAGTAAGGAGAGAGGAGTGAGGAGAGAGATTGAGAGAGGAGTGAGAAGAGGGAGTGAGGAGAGGGAGTGAGGGAGAGAGGAGAGAGGAGTGAGGAGAGATGGAGAGAGGGGTGAGGAGAGAGGAAAGAGTAAAGAGGAGAGGGAGTAAGGAGAGAGGGAGAGAGGGGTGAGGAGAGAGGAAGAGGAGAGGGAGTGAGGACAGAGGGAGAGGAATGAGGAGAAAGGGAGGAGAGAGGAGAGATGGAGAGAGGAGTGAGGAAAGAGGAAAGGGAGTGAGGAGAGATGAGTGAGGAGAGATGGTTGAGGAGAGAGGTAGTGAGGAGAGACGAGAGAGGAGAGAGGAGAGAGGAAAGAGAAGAGGGAGTGAGGAGAGAGGAGTGAGGAGAGATGGTTGAGGAGAGAGGAAGTGAGGAGAGAGGAGAGAGGAAAGAGAAGAGGGAGTGAGGAGAGAGGAGTGAGGAGAGATGGTTGAGGAGAGAGGGAGTGAAGAGAAAGGGAGTGAGGAGGAGAGACGGAGAGAGGAGTGAGGAGAGGGAGTGAGGAGAGAGGAGTGAGGAGAGATGGTTGAGGAGAAAGGTAGTGAGGAGAGAGGAGAGAGGGAGAGAGGAGTGAGGATAGAGGGAGTGAGGAGAGAGGGAGTGAGGACAGAGGAGAGATGGTTGAGGAGAGAGGGAGTGAGGAGAGAGGGAGAGGGGAGAGAGGGGAGAGGGGAGAGGAGTGAGGGAGAGAGGAGTGAGGAGAGAGGAGTGAGGAGAGAGAGGGAGTGAGGAGAGAGGAGTGAGGAGAGATGGTTGAGGAGAAAGGTAGTGAGGAGAGAAGTGAGGAGAGAGGGAGTGAGGAGAGGGAGTGAGGACAGAGGAGAGATGGTTGAGGAGAGAGGGAGTGAGGAGAGAGGGAGAGGGGAGAGAGGGGAGAGGAGTGAGGGAGAGAGGAGTGAGGAGAGAGGGGAGAGGAGAGGGGAGAGAGGGGTGAGGGAGAGAGGAGAGAGGGGAGAGGAGTGAGGAGAGAGCGCGAGTGACAAAGAAAGTCAAGAAGAGGAAGAGAAAAAGAAAACGAGAATATGAATAAAACTATATATGGAAATATAAACTCAAGTTGTAGAAAGCTACGCCATTATGACACATTATGATGCGTTAAAGACACTGTTATGGATACGTCATGAACCACACTTCAAGTGTTACCCGAAAAGCTGAATAAAGGACAAATGGATGAACATGGAATGAGTTGCTGGTCACAACAATCCAGGAAGCATGATCACATCACACACGGGTGAGCATTCCAAATAGACCAACAGGCCCTGGTCATAAGCAGTGCACTGTACAGGAAATAGGATGTAATTTGGGACGGAAACATGAAGCCATGCACATCCCCAGTCATGAAGATGCTTCTATAAGGAAAGACAGTGGTCATTATTCAAATGAACACGTTAACGACCACAGCATGATCAAGCCCTGCCATAACCACCTGGATACCAAGACAAAACTGCAAGGCGAACGCAAATCATGACCACAGCACTATAATCACCTCAACCCCACAGACTGCACCACGGTCATGTTCACAAGAAAACCTCAGAAAGCAACACACATACACACACACACACAGAGGTAGTATGTCGAACATACTGTAGGAAATATTGTCACATTTGGCAAACACATTATTTTGGAGGACCTCATTTCTAACTCTGTTCTCTCATGGGAATCCACTACAGACAGTCCACACTGCAGGGTGACGTTTCCCCTAGGTACAGATCTAGGATCAGCTTCCCCCTCCCCAATCCTAACCTTAACAAATAATAGGAAAAATGCTAAATTGACCCAAGATTTGCATCTTGTTGTGTGTTGATGCCAGCCACTAGGCTCACCCCAGAGCCACATTCACTACAACTATGCTAAGCACTGGCCCAGAGTCAGACCTCTCAGATTGAAACGGTTTACTGTAACTCCGGCTATGCCAGGTTTATCTCAAGTGGCTTCCTCCCTCTAATTTGGTGGTCAACTAAGCATGCAGGAGTTACTGTAACAGGATTTGGGCATTTGGGATAGTGTGTGTGGTGTGTGTGTGTGTGGTGTGTGTGTTTAGATATTCACAGGATGAATGTCCCATGTAACTACCAGAGTGCCCATTATGATGACCAAATGCCTATTGTGACTACTAGATACCCCATATGACTACTAGATACCCCATATGACTACTAAATTCCCCATGTGACTACTGGACGCCCAATGTGACTACTGGATGCCCAATGTGACTACTGGATGTCCAATGTGACTACTGGATGCCCAATGTGACTACTGGATGCCCAATGTGACTACTGGATGCCCAATGTGACTACTGGATGCCCAATGTGACTACTGGATGCCCAATGTGACTACTGGATGCCCAATGTGACTACTGGATGCCCAATGTGACTACTGGATGCCCAATGTGACTACTGGATGCCCAATGTGACTACTGGATGCCCAATGTGACTACTGGATTCCCAATGTGACTACTGGATGCCCAATGTGACTACTGGATGCCCAATGTGACTACTGGATGCCCAATGTGACTACTGGATTCCCAATGTGACTACTGGATGCCCAATGTGACTACTGGATGCCCAATGTGACTACTGGATGCCCAATGTGACTACTGGATGCCCAATGTGACTACTGGATGCCCAATGTGACTACTGGATGCCCAATGTGACTACTGGATGCCCAATGTGACTACTGGATGCCCAATGTGACTACTGGATGCCCAATGTGACTACTGGATGCCCAATGTGACTATTAGATTCCACACGCAA
>NC_068434.1:11043190-11070690 GCF_023373465.1 Oncorhynchus keta | reverse complement strand
GACACACAGACACGCACGCACACACACACACACACACACACACGCACGCACGCACGCACACACACACAGACACACAGACACGCACGCACACGCGCGGAGAAAGACATAGTTGAGATGGACTGCTGCATGAGTGTACACAAGTCTTTGAAAGGATTGATTTATTAACAGGTTCTGACAAATGCCTGTCAACACTTCCTGTCTGAGTGATTTTCTGCCCGTGTCAACGCTGACGCTTGAGTGTTTCTATGTGTCAGCATGTCAGCATGTCAGCGCGTCTACAATTATATATGACCCTGTGTGTGTCCATATGTTTGTATGCACATGTGTGTGTGTGTGTGTGTGTGTGTGTGTGTGTGTGTGTGTGTGTGTGTGTGTGTGTGTGTGTGTGTGTGTGTGTGTGTGTGTGTGTGTGTGTGTGTGTGTGTGTGTGTGTGTGTGTGTGTGTGTGTGTGTGTGTGTGTGTGTGTGTGTGTGTGTGTGTGTGTGTGTGTGTGTGTGTGTGTGTGTGTGTGTGTGTTGCATAACGTAACATAGTAGCTTGCGAGTAAACATGTGCACTGCTCCCTGAAGTAACAGGCAAACTTCTATAGAATGGTACTATGTGAGCAGGAAGTACACTTACATAGGTTAACTTGTTAATTTCCCTGTAGTATAATGGCTGGTATATGAACTCCACCCTGGTTAGGGAGGTAGTAGTGAATGTGCATGCCATTACATTATGTCAAAAGCACTCCACAAACCAACCGTATTACACGCACACACACACACACACAGACAGGCAGGCACGCACACAGACAAACGAGCACACACACACACGCAGACAGGCAGGCACGCACACAGACAAACGAGCACACACACACCACACTTGCATGCTTTACACACGCACTTTGTCACAGGATTTGCTGGCTGTAGAGTGAAGGAAGGGAGAGAGCACATGGTTGATATTCTCATATGGAAAAGAGAGTATTAAACCTACCCAGATAGACAGTATTAAACCTACCCAGATAGACAGTATTAAACCTACCCAGATAGACAGTTTTAAACCTACCCAGATAGACAGTATTAAACCTACCCAGATAGACAGTATTAGACCTACCCAGACAGACAGTATTAGACCTACCCAGACAGACAGTATTAAACCTACCCAGATAGACAGTTTTAAACCTACCCAGATAAACAGTAATAGACCTACCCAGATAGACAGTATTAAACCTACCCAGATAGACAGTATTAAACCTACCCAGATAAACAGTATTAGACCTACCCAGATAGACAGTATTAAACCTACCCAGATAGACAGTATTAAACCTACCCAGATAGACAGTATTAGACCTACCCAGATAGACAGTATTAAACCTACCCAGATAAACAGTAATAGACCTACCCAGATAGACAGTATTAGACCTACCCAGATAGACAGTATTAGACCTACCCAGAGAGCTAGTATTAGACCTACCCAGATAGACAGTATTAGACCTACCCAGATAGACAGTATTAAACCTACCCAGATAGACAGTATTAGACCTACCCAGATAGACAGTATTAGACCTACCCAGATAGACAGTATTAGACCTACCCAGATAGACAGTATTAAACCTACCCAGATAGACAGTATTAAACCTACCCAGATAGACAGTATTAAACCTACCCAGATAGACAGTATTAAACCTACCCAGATAAACAGTAATAGACCTACCCAGATAGACAGTATTAAACCTACCCAGATAGACAGTATTAAACCTACCCAGACAGACAGTATTAGACCTACCCAGACAGACAGTATTAGACCTACCCAGACAGACAGTATTAAACCTACCCAGACAGACAGTATTAAACCTACCCAGATAGACAGTATTAGACCTACCCAGATAGACAGTATTAAACCTACCCAGATAGACAGTATTAAACCTACCCAGATAAACAGTAATAGACCTACCCAGATAGACAGTATTAAACCTACCCAGACAGACAGTATTAAACCTACCCAGATAGACAGTATTAAACCTACCCAGATAGACAGTATTAAACCTACCCAGATAGACAGTATTAAACCTACCCAGACAGACAGTATTAAACCTACCCAGATAGACAGTATTAAACCTACCCAGATAAACAGTAATAGACCTACCCAGACAGACAGTATTAAACCTACCCAGATAGACAGTATTAAACCTACCCAGATAAACAGTAATAGACCTACCCAGACAGACAGTATTAGACCTACCCAGACAGACAGTATTAAACCTACCCAGATAGACAGTATTAAACCTACCCAGATAAACAGTAATAGACCTACCCAGACAGACAGTATTAAACCTACCCAGATAGACAGTATTAAACCTACCCAGATAAACAGTATTAGACCTACCCAGATAGACAGTATTAAACCTACCCAGATAGACAGTATTAAACCTACCCAGATAAACAGTAATAGACCTACCCAGACAGACAGTATTAGACCTACCCAGACAGACAGTATTAAACCTACCCAGACAGACAGTATTAAACCTACCCAGACAGACAGTATTAAACCTACCCAGATAAACAGTAATAGACCAGTAGATAACAAATCAACAACCCCTCTGAAATGAAAGGCACACAACCACATGCACTGACGTCACACACATGCAGGTATTTCACCTGAATCCCTCCCAGGTGTAATTTCCCTTAGGTACAGATGCAGGATGATCTTTCCCTCCCCTAACTGTCAGTGGAGAAAATGCAACCACTTGACTAGGGAAGAATCCATCTAGTCAGGTGAAGATGTTCAGTGGCCAGCTTCAAAGGATACTTCAGGATTGTATCTTCTTCCCCAGAGGCAGATTAACTAGTGGATACCATTTTTATGTCTGTGTCCAGTATGAAGGTAGTTAGGGGTAGTTTTGCAAGCCAATGCTAACTAGCGTTAGCACAATGACTGGAAGTCTATGGGTATCTGCTAGCAAAATAATCAATGGATTTATGTAATTTGTAATTTGTAAGTCGCTCTGGATAAGAGCGTCTGCTAAATGACTTAAATGTAAATGTAAATGTCATTCATTTAAAATCACAAAAATGTTGGTACCAATCGCATATTGCACCTTTAAAGTCAAATTCTAACTTGAACCCTGAATCTGAACTCGAACTACATCAAAGTGTCTCTTGATTAATTTGATCAAATTGAGCTACATTTCCATTCCCAGGAAGAACACTTTGTATGGATTACACAGGCAAGCCGATAACCGAAAACTCTGATCAAAGTCAGATAATCTGCCACGTGTGATATGTTGAGGATGTTTCCCAATCATGAGGAGTTGAACCTCTGCTCTACTTCACTACGTTACAGAGTCAGTCGGACAACAACACAGTCTGTCTAACACAGTCGGACAACAACACAGTCTGTCAAACACAGTCTGACAACAACACAGTCTGTCTAACAGAGTCGGACAACAACACAGTCTGTCAAACACAGTCGGACAACAACACCGTCTGTCTAACACAGTCGGACAACAACACCGTCTGTCTAACACAGTCGGACAACAACACAGTCTGTCTAACACGGTCGGACAACAACACAGTCTGTTTAACACAGTCGGACAACAACACAGTCTGTTTAACACAGTCGGACAACAACACAGTCTGTCTAACACAGTCGGACAACAACACAGTCTGTCTAACACAGTCGGACAACAACACAGTCTGTCTAACACAGTCAGACAACAACACAGTCGGACAACAACACAGTCTGTCTAACACAGTCGGACAACAACACAGTCTGTCTAACACAGTCGGACAACAACACCGTCTGTCAAACACAGTCGGACAACAACACCGTCTGTCAAACACAGTCGGACAACAACACCGTCTGTCTAACACAGTCGGACAACAACACCGTCTGTCAAACACAGTCGGACAACAACACCGTCTGTCAAACACAGTCGGACAACAACACCGTCTGTCTAACACAGTCGGACAACAACACCGTCTGTCAAACACAGTCGGACAACAACACCGTCTGTCTAACACAGTCGGACAACAACACAGTCTGTCTAACACAGTCGGACAACAACACAGTCTGTCTAACACAGTCGGACAACAACACAGTCTGTCTAACACAGTCGGACAACAACACAGTCTGTCTAACACAGTCGGACAACAACACAGTCGGACAACATCACAGTCTGTCTAACACAGTCGGACAACAACACAGTCTGTCTAACACAGTCGGACAACAACACCGTCTGTCAAACACAGTCGGACAACAACACCGTCTGTCAAACACAGTCGGACAACAACACCGTCTGTCTAACACAGTCGGACAACAACACCGTCTGTCAAACACAGTCGGACAACAACACCGTCTGTCAAACACAGTCGGACAACAACACCGTCTGTCTAACACAGTCGGACAACAACACCATCTGTCAAACACAGTCGGACAACAACACCGTCTGTCTAACACAGTCGGACAACAACACAGTCTGTCTAACACAGTCGGACAACAACACAGTCTGTCTAACACAGTCGGACAACAACACAGTCTGTCTAACACAGTCGGACAACAACACAGTCTGTCTAACACGGTCGGACAACAACACAGTCTGTTTAACACAGTCGGACAACAACACAGTCTGTTTAACACAGTCGGACAACAACACAGTCTGTCTAACACAGTCGGACAACAACACAGTCTGTCTAACACAGTCGGACAACAACACAGTCTGTCTAACACAGTCGGACAACAACACAGTCGGACAACAACACAGTCTGTCTAACACAGTCGGACAACAACACAGTCTGTCTAACACAGTCGGACAACAACACCGTCTGTCAAACACAGTCGGACAACAACACCGTCTGTCAAACACAGTCGGACAACAACACCGTCTGTCTAACACAGTCGGACAACAACACCGTCTGTCAAACACAGTCGGACAACAACACCGTCTGTCAAACACAGTCGGACAACAACACCGTCTGTCTAACACAGTCGGACAACAACACCGTCTGTCAAACACAGTCGGACAACAACACCGTCTGTCTAACACAGTCGGACAACAACACAGTCTGTCTAACACAGTCGGACAACAACACAGTCTGTCTAACACAGTCGGACAACAACACAGTCTGTCTAACACAGTCGGACAACAACACAGTCTGTCTAACACAGTCGGACAACAACACAGTCTGTCTAACACAGTCGGACAACAACACAGTCTGTCTAACACAGTCGGACAACAACACAGTCTGTCTAACACAGTCGGACAACAACACAGTCTGTCTAACACAGTCGGACAACAACACAGTCTGTCTAACACGGTCGGACAACAACACAGTCGGACAACAACACAGTCTGTCTAACACAGTCGGACAACAACACAGTCTGTCTAACACAGTCGGACAACAACACAGTCTGTCAAACACAGTCGGACAACAACACAGTCTGTCTAACACAGTCGGACAACAACACAGTCTGTTTAACACGGTCGGACAACAACACAGTCTGTTTAGCAGAGTCGGACAACAACACAGTCTGTCTAACACAGTCGGACAACAACACAGTCTGTTTAACAGAGTCGGACAACAACACAGTCTGTCTAACAGAGTCGGACAACAACACAGTCTGTCTAACAGAGTCGGATAACAACACAGTCTGTCTAACACAGTCAGACGACAACACAGTCTGTTTAACAGAGTCGGACAACAACACAGTCGGACAACAACACAGTCTGTTTAACAGAGTTGGACAACAACACAGTCTGTTTAACAGAGTCGGACAACAACACAGTCTGTTTAACAGAATAGGACAACAACACAGTCTGTCTAACACAGTCGGACAACAACACAGTCTGTTTAACACAGTCGGACAACAACACAGTCTGTCTAACACAGTCGGACAACAACACAGTCTGTTTAACAGAGTCGGACAACAACACAGTCTGTCTAACAGAGTCGGACAACAACACAGTCTGTCTAACAGAGTCGGATAACAACACAGTCTGTCTAACACAGTCAGACAACAACACAGTCTGTTTAACAGAGTCGGACAACAACACAGTCGGACAACAACACAGTCGGACAACAACACAGTCTGTTTAACAGAGTTGGACAACAACACAGTCTGTTTAACAGAGTCGGACAACAACACAGTCTGTTTAACAGAATAGGACAACAACACAGTCTGTCTAACACAGCCGGACAACAACACAGTCTGTTTAACACAGTCGGACAACAACACAGTCTGTCTAACACAGTCGGACAACAACACAGTCTGTCTAACAGAGTTGGACAACAACACAGTCTGTCTAACACAGTCGGACAACAACACAGTCTGTCTAACACAGTCGGACAACAATATAGTCCAACACAGTCAAGCAAAGCATCCTAATGGTACGTGCACATTGTCCAGTTCACATGTCCTATATAGGACCAGTGGACCAGTGTAGATTACATATTTACAGCACCACGGTGCTAACGGCTGTGCATTATTACGAAACACTCACTGATAGGAGCATAAGATGGCCTCCATCCCAAATGGCACCCTATTCCCGACATAGTGCACTAGTTTTGACCAAAGCCCCATCAGCCCTGGTCAAAATTAGTGCACTACACCCTAAGAAAAAAGGGTTCCAAAAGAGTTCTTTGGCTGTCCCCATAGGAGAAAACGTTCTGGTTCCATGTAGAACCCTTTCTACATGAAACCAGAAGGTTCTCTCCTATGGGGACAGCCAAATAACCATTTTAGGTTCTAGATAACACCTTATATTCTAAGAGTGCACATAGGGAATATGGTGCCATTTGGGACGCAGGGACGGGATCAGACAGGATCAGACGGGATCAGGCGGGATCCATCTGAGCCTGAGGAGAGACTGGCGGAGAGAATTAAACCATTACTGGGAGATCTGAATCACAACCTGAGCAGAGTTACTGGTGAGGCTGGAAGGAGAGAGAATGAGAGAAACCAGGAAGAAATCAATCTGTCTGACCTTTCTGACTGTCTGACTGTCTGTCTGACTGTCTGACTGTCTGACTGTCTGTCTGACTGTCTGACTGTCTGACTGTCTGACTGACCTTTCTGACTGTCTCACTGTCTGTCTGACCTTTCTGACTGTCTGACTGTCTGTCTGACCTTTCTGACTGTCTGACTGTCTGACTGTCTGACTGTCTGTCTGATTGACTGTCTGTATGACTGACTGTCTGACTGATTGACTGTCTGACTGTCTGTCTGATTGACTGTCTGTATGACTGACTGTCTGACTGATTGACTGTCTGACTGACTGTCTGACCTTTCTGAATGACTGACTGACTGTCTGACCTTTCTGACTGTCTGACTGACCGTCTGACCTTTCTGACTGTCTGACTGACCTTTCTGACTGTCTGTCTGATTGACTGTCTGTATGACTGACTGTCTGACTGATTGACTGTCTGACTGACTGTCTGACCTTTCTGAATGACTGACTGACTGACCGTCTGACATTTCTGACCATCTGACCTTCTAACTGTCTGACCTTTCTGACTGTCTGTCTGACTGTCTGTCCGTCTGACTGATTGTCTGTCTAACTGTCTGTCTATCTGACTGATTGTCTGTCTAACTGTCTGTCTATCTGACTGATTGTCTGTCTAACTGTCTGTCTATCTGACTGTCTGACTGACTGTCTGACCTTTCTGACTGTCTATCTGATTGACTGTCTGACATTTCTGACCATCTGACCTTCTAACTGTCTGACCTTTCTGACTGTCTGTCTGACTGTCTGTCCGTCTGACTGATTGTCTGTCTAACTGTCTGTCTATCTGACTGATTGTCTGTCTAACTTTCTGTCTATCTGACTGATTGTCTGTCTAACTGTCTGTCTATCTGACTGTCTGACTGACTGTCTGACCTTTCTGACTGTCTGTCTGACTGTCTGTCCATCTGACTGATTGTCTGTCTAACTGACTGTCTATCTGACTGTCTGTCTGAGTGTCAGGACCAACGTGAGCTGGATCATCCAGACAGACAGTCAGTCAGTCAGTCAGTCAGACACGTGTCGACTAAGCAACAGAACAGCTGTCTGGGGTTTAACGCCAATATGGATCCAGCAGATGTGTTGTAGTGACTCTGATACAGATAAACCCAGTTGTGTGTAATGGTAAACAGAGTTCAACCATCTCCATGTTATCGCCACCACTGTACCTTCTGGTGTATCCTCTGTGATAAGGCTGTCTATGTACTGAATGGGGTAGGTGTGCCACTTTGACAGAACAGCCGCAATAAGCTAGTGAGATGGTAGGGGTGTCATAGAGGTGTCATATTCTGGGTAATATGATTTTTGGGACAAGCAGGGAAACAGAGATGCCCTCTGGCATCCTGTCACCCGGGGCTAGGGGTCACATAAGACCACCGTGTGTGTGTGTGTGTGTGTGTGTGTGTGTGTGTGTGTGTGTGTGTGTGTGTGTGTGTGTGTGTGTGTGTGTGTGTGTGTGTGTGTGTGTGTGTGTGTGTGTGTGTGTGTGTGTGTGTGTGTGTGTGTGTGTGTGCGTGTATTTATCTATGTGTGTGTGTGCCTGTGTGCGTGTGTTTTGACAGCTTGATGCATCGACAGCTCATTTGCACACAGCCAAAACATCAGGCTCAACCTAGACGGTAAAGCTTTCTTCCGACAAATGGTAAGTTCAGGAAAAGCTCCCCACCATCAACCTCATTAAAGCCTCCCATACTGCACCACACAGTAAACAGATAGGGTTACAGCAGGCTAAGAATATGCACAGGCGTCAGAGTATCTCCTCTAGCCTCTAGACTCACAGAGGGAAACGGGGGGGTGTCATGGACTGTTGGAGATTAGAGAAAGACGGACGGACGGACGGACGGACTGACGGACGGACGGACGGACAGACAGACAGACGAGGAGGAGAAGGAATGTAAGGGGGAGAAAAAAACTAGACAAAATGTCCGGATTGTTTCGCTACTGTTCTACTTGTATGCACTGTGTACAGCCAATGAGTAATTAAACTATTACTAACTACAAAACATAAACATAGTCCTTCCCCTACGCCTAAATTGTGCCCGTACCTTGTGGTTTCACAATAATATTTCCAAGTTTGACCTTAGTTACTTGAAAAAACACTAAAAACAAAAACAGCTTTTTGCTTTAGTGCCAAAACACGTTTTACCCAAACCACCTGAACCCTGACAAGTTCATACCTAAACCACCTGAACCCTGACTAGTTCATGCCTAAACCACCTGAACCCTGACAAGTTCATACCTAAACCACCTGAACCCTGACAAGTTCATACCTAAACCACCTGAACCCTGACTAGTTCATGCCTAAACCACCTGAACCCTGACAAGTTCATACCTAAACCACCTGAACCCTGACAAGTTCATACCTAAGCCCACCTGAACCCTGACAAGTTCAGACCTAAACCACCTGAACCCTGACAAGTTCATACCAAACCACCTGAACCCTGACACGTTCATACCTAAACCATCTGAACCCTGACAAGTTCATACCTAAACCACCTGAACCCTGACAAGTTCATACCTAAACCACCTGAACCCTGACAAGTTCATACCTAAACCACCGGAACCCTGACAAGTTCAGACCTAAACCACCTGAACCCTGACAAGTTCAGACCTAAACCATCTGAACCCTGACAAGTTCATACCTAAACCACCTGAACCCTGACAAGTTCATACCTAAACCACCTGAACCCTGACAAGTTCAGACCTAAACCACCTGAACCCTGACAAGTTCAGACCTAAACCATCTGAACCCTGACAAGTTCAGACCTAAACCATCTGAACCCTGACAAGTTCATACCTAAACCATCTGAACCCTGACAAGTTCAGACCTAAACCACCTGAACCCTGACAGGTTCATACCTAAACCACCTGAACCCTGACAGGTTCATACCTAAACCACCTGAACTCTGACACGTTCAGACCTAAACCACCTGAACCCTGACAGGTTCAGACCTAAACCACCTGAACCCTGACACGTTCATACCTAAACCATCTGAACCCTGACAAGTTCATACCTAAACCATCTGAACCCTGACAAGTTCAGACTGGCACTTTGAACACGAGCAGTACCAACTAAACAGCTTCAACACCTTCATTGTTAATTTAGTAAAATTACTCCTAGGTTTGGTTTGATACTTTTGACCAGGGCTCATAGAATAGTGTACTATATAGGGAACTGGGCACCATTTGGAACTCAACCTTCATCTCAACTGATTTACACCTCAAATAGTTCTGTTGATCATCTAAAACTGTCTGCAACAACATCCAGTAGGCTACACACAATGGTGAAAAGTTAATATTAGATGACTGTTGTTTCTGAACTTTAAGGTCCGGTTTCACTGTGGTAGCAGGCCACTATACGATCCAACGAGAACTCACATATCCACATCCAAGCTGTCATATCATATTATAGTACCGTAGCTCCTGTAACAGAAAGGTCATTCACAGTGACACACAGTGCTGTACATGATGGACCCAACCTCCTAATCCCTAACCATGGTTTAACCCCAGTTTCATACTGAGACTTTTAGGGCAACATCTTTCCATTGGACCCAGATGAGGGAGGAAGGGAGGATGAGTAAAAGGGGAGGAGCCTGTTAGTGCCACTCACCCGTTCAACTGCGCAGCTCCGCCCTGGCTCTCCGTTAGGCCCCGCCTCTGGCCCATGGCCACCTCGCAGGCGTTCTCGTTGGAGTAGAGGTTGAAGGGCGTGTTATAGACTGAGGGCTGGGGTGCGGCAGGGAGGGAGGGGGGTGAGGAGCAGGAGGAGAAAGGGAAGAGGGGCTGGGGTGGAGGAGGAGTGCGGGCTAGGGTGGCGGGGGTGAAGGCAGAAGATGCAGAGGGAATGAAGGCGGGATGGGGGGAGCGTGCGATGGGGTAGTCCCTGTCCTCTCTCCCGCAGCCCCCAAAGGGCCGGGCAGTTTTGTTGTGTGGGGCGCTGGGGATAAGACTGGTGGGCTCAGTGGGATGGTGGTGGGAGGGGGGGTGGTGGTGGCTGATAATAGCCACAGGCTTAATGATCTCTGATGGCTCGACCTACATGTTGGAGGAAAGGCATGCAGGGTGCATCAACACATCAACACAACACATGCAACACTGATGTTTCCACAGCTCTCTTAGAAACAGCCAAAAAGGCACTTTGTAAGGGGAATTATCTTAACCAAATCAAAGATTATTGTATCGTTCTGCCCTTTCGCTTAGAAATCGTTAAAATACTAAAGTATCCCTCTGAGAAGAGAGAAGCATCAGTCTTTATTTGATTTGAACTGAAACCATAAAAACAATGGAACAACTAGGCAACTACTGTATTAAAATGGAACAACTAGGCAATTACTGTATTAAAATGGAACAACTAGGCAACTACTGTATTAAAATGGAACAACTAGGCAACTACTGTATTCAAATGGAACAACTAGGCAACTACTGTATTAAAATGGAACAACTAGGCAACTACTGTATTAAAATGGAACAACTAGGCAACTACTGTATTAAAATGGAACAACTAGGCAACTACTGTATTAAAATGGAACAACTAGGCAACTACTGTATTAAAATGGAACAACTAGGCAACTACTGTATTAAAATGGAACAACTAGGCAACTACTGTATTAAAATGGAACAACTAGGCAACTACTGTATTAAAATGGAACAACTAGGCAACTACTATTAAAATGGAACAACTAGGCAACTACTGTATTAAAATGGAACAACTAGGCAACTACTATTAAAATGGAACAACTAGGCAACTACTGTATTAAAATGGAACAACTAGGCAACTACTATTAAAATGGAACAACTAGGCAACTACTGTATTAAAATGGAACAACTAGGCAATTACTGTATTAAAATGGAACAACTAGGCAATTACTGTATTAAAATGGAACAACTAGGCAATTACTGTATTAAAATGGAACAACTAGGCAATTACTGTATTAAAATGGAACAACTAGGCAACTACTGTATTAAAATGGAACAACTAGGCAATTACTGTATTAAAATGGAACAACTAGGCAATTACTGTATTAAAATGGAACAACTAGGCAATTACTGTATTAAAATGGAACAACTAGGCAACTACTGTATTAAAATGGAACAACTAGGCAATTACTGTATTAAAATGGAACAACTAGGCAATTACTGTATTAAAATGGAACAACTAGGCAACTACTGTATTAAAATGGAACAACTAGGCAATTACTGTATTAAAATGGAACAACTAGGCAATTACTGTATTAAAATGGAACAACTAGGCAACTACTGTATTAAAATGGAACAACTAGGCAATTACTGTATTAAAATGGAACAACTAGGCAACTACTGTATTAATATGGAACAACTAGAATGACTTTACAAATGGTGGTCTTCTTCCCAGCATGCAACACAGATGTTGTGTGACATCATTTCAGAGGGGCCCAATTTATGCAAAGACATTCAATATCAATCAAATGAACTATGTTCACTTTATTAGAGTAACTAGCTGGAATACCAATGTTGAATCAGATATTTTGTTAGGTCTATACCTGGCTTAAAGAGGGAGAGAATCACATCGTCTGTGATAAACATACGTACCTTCGGGGCCACGGGAGGTTTTGGGACGGTGGAGGCTCTGTGAAGACAAGAAGATAATTAAGTAGTGGATGTACGCGCTTGTAGCACGTTGTCTGGGCTACATTGGTGACATCACAACTTCCCTGAGATCTGAAGCCAACTTTCACTCACAGAGTCTTTGCTCTGTCAGCTAAAACGGCTGGCGTCGAGTGGCGTGTGTTGTTGTGCAGAAGGTTGTGAGTTTGAGCCCCACTCGGATCAGAACAGAAAGCACTTGGTTACTAATATGCCAGCGTTATCAGCCACGAACACACCAAATCATGTGTCAATGTAACTTTGTCCACATTGCAAATGATAGACAGAACATGAAAATAGAGTCACACGTAGCTTTACTAAAAAAGTGTCTGTTTTCAATATGTAATGCCTCAATTGCATGTTGTCCCCATTGCGGCAGACATTAGACCTGCCACAGTTGAGTAGCACTCTTGATGCTCCTAAGAGCATTCTGTTCTGCTAAGATCATCTTTTCATTTTGGTGGGAGCTGAAATAAACCCCGGCAATTATGAGGGAAACATTTTGACTTGAGCTTTGAATGGAGCGCAAGAGGCAGTTGCCGAGAGAGAGTTTGTTGTCTTCGAACTTGGCAGCATCCAAAACTGATCCCTGTCCGTGAAACTTGGATTACAGACAGAAAGAACATAGGTCACATTAGATGCCAGCTGTTGAAAGTCTATTAAAGCAACCCCATCTATTTGACACCAATGAATCTGGTGCCCTGAGAAGACTGGCCAAAGCTGGCCCTCAGAGACATTTCAACGTCAGCAGCTAAATGAAAGATTCTAGAACATCTCGGAGTCACCATAAACCTTTCCAGGAAGGTTTCCCTGAGCGTCTCTGACCCCTTCCTGTGCTTACAGTCTCTTCCCTTGAACAAGGTTTCCCAGGTAAAGAGGTCTTCTGAGCTCAATGGGAGAAGAAATAAAGGGTACATTATTGCAGTTTCAAGCTGACCCGCTCTTGTTTTTTTTTAACCTTTAGGCAAGTTAGGCAAGTCAGTTAAGAACAAATTCTTATTTTCAATGAGGAACAGTGGGTTAACAGCCTGTTCAGGGGCAGAACGACAGATTTGTACCTTGTCAGCTGAGGGGTTTGAACTTGCAACCTTCCGGTTACTAGTCCAATGCTCTAACCACTAGGCTACCCTGCCACCCCAATGACCAAGCAACTTTGAACAGTCAACTTTTGACTTTGAAATGTAGACGAAATGTAATGGAAAAAGAGTATTTTTTTTTTCTCACCTTTATTTAACCAGGTAGGCAAGTTCTCAACTAATGAGCTAATCACCATCAAGCTTGACATAAAGCAAAAACGGACGCAAGAACAGGTTTCAGTAAATTTAGCAGCCCATGGCTGCTTACCTGGGGCCTCCTATGTTAAGCCATTAGAGTATCCCTTCGTCTGGGCTGTGTTACATGGGACATCATTTAGAGGAGATATGATAGCCTATTAATCATACACTCCCACATCTCCCCTGTCCTGCCTGGGGACAGCCCAGCATCCCAGAGCATAACCAAAGTGCTCTGACACCTTGGCATTTATCTCTCTTCAGGCCGGGGTGAAGTTTCCCGTAGGTACAGATCTAGGATCAGCTTCCCCTCCCACAAACCAAACCTTGATCATTGTTGGGGAAATGAAAAACAGACCCAAGATCAGCGTCTGGGGGCAACTTCACCTGACACCTCGGCATCCATCTCCCTCCCACAGCGCTTTCTGACCTGTGGATGGATCAGCCATCTCAATCACACCCCACAGCTTGCACAAGCCCCTTCACAGGTCAGCCTATGGGAATGTGTTAGGGTCAGAGAGAGAGGGTGGGGGGACTACTGCTGTGTACTGACTGAAGCATAGCAATGAATAAATAAGATTGAAAGCACAAACAACAATCAGATCAGATTGTTGTTTGTCCAGGTTGTTTGTCCAGGTTATTTGTCCAGATTGTTGTTTGTTCTGTGTGCTTTGTTACTGTGGATGCAGACACTGACGGATGACTCCAACACTGACGGATGACTCCAACACTGACGGATGACTCCAACACTGACGGATGACTCCAACACTGACAGATGACTCCAACACTGACGGATGACTCCAACACTGACAGATGACTCCAACACTGACAGATGACTCCAACACTGACGGATGACTCCAACACTGACGGATGACTCCAACACTGACAGATGACTCCAACACTGACGGATGACTCCAACACTGACGGATGACTCCAACACTGACAGATGACTCCAACACTGACATATGACTCCAACACTGACGGATGACTCCAACACTGACAGATGACTCCAACACTGACGGATGACTCCAACACTGACAGATGACTCCAACACTGACGGATGACTCCAACACTGTTTGATGACTCCAACACTGTTTGATGACTCCAACACTGTTTGATGACTCCAACACTGTTTGATGACTCCAACACTGATGGATGACTCCAACACTGATGGATGACTCCAACACTGATGGATGACTCCAACACTGACGGATGACTCCAACACTGATGGATGACTCCAACACTGACGGATGACTCCAACACTGTTTGATGACTCCAACACTGATGGATGACTCCTACACTGACGGATGACTCCAACACTGTTTGATGACTCCAACACTGATGGATGACTCCAACACTGACGGATGACTCCAACACTGTTTGATGACTCCAACACTGACAGATGACTCCAACACTGATGGATGATTCCAACACTGACAGATGACTCCAACACTGATGGATGACTCCAACACTGACAACGATGGATGACTCCAACACTGTTTGATGACTCCAACACTGTTTGATGACTCCAACACTGTTTGATGACTCCAACACTGATGGATGACTCCAACACTGACGGATGACTCCAACACTGATGGACGACTCCAACACTGATGGATGACTCCAACACTGACAACAACGGATGACTCCAACACTGTTTGATGACTCCAACACTGACAGATGACTCCAACACTGGCGGACGACTCCAACACTGACGGATGACTCCAACACTGATGGATGACGCCAACACAGACACTGACGGATGACTCCAACAGTGATGGATGATGCCAACACAGACACTGACGGAAGACTCCAACACGGACGGATGACTCCAACACTGATGGATGACACCAACACTGATGCATGACTCCAACAGTGATGGATGACGCCAACACTGATGGATGACTCCAACAGTGACACTGACGGATGGCTCCAACACTGATGGATGACTCCAACAGTGACACTGACGGATGGCTCCAACACTGATGGATGACTCCAACACTGATGGATGACGCCAACACTGATGGATGACTCCAACAGTGACACTGACGGATGGCTCCAACACTGATGGATGACTCCAACACTGATGGATGACGCCAACACTGATGGATGACTCCAACAGTGACACTGACGGATGGCTCCAACACTGATGGATGACTCCAACACTGATGGATGACTCCAACACAGACAGAGGACTCCGACACTGATGGATGACTCCAACACTGATGGATGACTCCAACACTGACACTGACACTGACGGATGATTCCAACACTGTGCCATGAAATGGTATCAATCTCCACAGAGCAGAACATGTTGAATCAATAAAGCCCAGTGTTAGATTCTGTGGGAGATTAGAATGAGGACAGAGCCAGGAGAGATCGGGTGAAGGGGAGCGTGCCTCCTCCTCTTCCCCAGAGATGGAGACAGTTTGGTGGTGAGAGAACAGAGGTTGTGCAGGCGCTCTGGAGGTGCTCTGGAGGTTCCCCCAACCACTTCCCCTCACTGTGATGCATTGTATACATGCCACTCCCCTCCTGTCTTTGACTGAGTTTTATGGGGGAGACATTTCACACAAGCTCTATTTATGTGTGTAACCCCATAAAAATAATGTGTTTTACGCCTTGCCTGGACGAGGCTGTAAATACTTAATTCTCCCATACACAAACACACCCCATACACAAACACACCCCATATGGGTGCACCCTCAGACACACTCACTCACTCACTCACTCACTCACTCACTCACTCACTCACTCACTCACTCACTCACTCACTCACTCACTCACTCACTCACTCACTCACTCACTCACTCACACACAGGAAGACAGACAGGAAGACAGACAGACACAGAGACAGACAGACACAGACAGACAGACAGACAGACAGACAGACAGACAGACAGACAGACAGACAGACAGACAAGCGGGGCGCGGTCCCATGGATGCCAGGCCTGACAGGTTGTGCCAGAGCACATTTCATGGGCTTTTGGAATAACACAAAGAACAAATGGCTGGTCAAACCACTCCCTAACACCTGCATACAGACTCTCACAGCAGCAGCACAACATGCTGCTTCCATGATGTGTTCAGCACCTAAGGTTTAAAAAACAGAAGCTCTAACCAAGACCAAGAGGCTCACACGTAAGGTTTAAAAAACAGAAGCTCTGACCAAGACCAAGAGGCTCACACCTAAGGTTTAAAAAACAGAAGCTCTAACCAAGACCAAGAGGCTCACACGTAAGGTTTAAAAAACAGAAGCTCTGACCAAGACCAAGAGGCTGACACATAAGGTTTAAAAACCAGAAGCTCTGACCAAGACCAAGAGGCTGACACATAAGGTTTAAAAACAGAAGCTCTGACCAAGATCAAAAGGCTGACACATAAGGTTTAAAAATGAAAAGCTCTGACCAAGATCAAGAGGCTGACACATAAGGTTTAAAAATGAAAAGCTCTGACCAAGATCAAGAGGCTGACACATAAGTTTTAAAAACCAGAAGCTCTGACCAAGATCAAGAGGCTGACACGTAAAGGTTTAAAAACCAGAAGCTCTGACCAAGACCAAGAGGCTGACACATAAGGTCTGACCAAGACCAAGAGGCTGACACGTAAGGTCTGACCAAGACCAAGAGGCTGACACGTAAGGTCTGACCAAGACCAAGAGGCTGACACATAAGGTCTGACCAAGACCAAGAGGCTGACACGTAAGGTCTGACCAAGACCAAGAGGCTGACACATAAGGTTTAAAACCAGAAGCTCTGACCAAGATCAAGAGGCTGACACGTAAGGTCTGACCAAGACCAAGAGGCTGACACGTAAGGTCTGACCAAGACCAAGAGGCTGACACATAAGGTCTGACCAAGACCAAGAGGCTGACACGTAAGGTCTGACCAAGACCAAGAGGCTGACACGTAAGGTCTGACCAAGACCAAGAGGCTGACACGTAAGCTCTGACCAAGACCAAGAGGCTGACACGTAAGCTCTGACCAAGACCAAGAGGCTGACACGTAAGGTCTGACCAAGACCAAGAGGCTGACACGTAAGGCCTGACCAAGACCAAGAGGCCAACACGTAAGGTCTGACCAAGACCAAGAGGCTGACACATAAGGTCTGACCAAGACCAAGAGGCTGACACGTAAGGTCTGACCAAGACCAAGAGGCTGACACGTAAGGTCTGACCAAGACCAAGAGGCTGACACGTAAGCTCTGACCAAGACCAAGAGGCTGACACGTAAACTCTGACCAAAACCAAGAGGCTGACACGTAAGGTCTGACCAAGACCAAGAGGCTGACACGTAAGGCCTGACCAAGACCAAGAGGCCAACACGTAAGGTCTGACCAAGACCAAGAGGCTGACACATAAGGTCTGACCAAGACCAAGAGGCTGACACGTAAGTGTAAAAACACAAAGTGAGGAGCAGCGTGCTGGTTTGTGTTTTCCTGGAAGATACTAGCACATTATTGCCTGCAACAAGAGACCATTTTTTATTGCCTTGGTACTATTTCCACAAGTATGTAGTAACATTTCACAACTCTTGGTATGAAATTCAAAACAGATAATCAAAAAGGCTGTTTTTCAAAACTTGAAGCACATTTTCAATTGACTAAAGTACAACACACTTTTTTCACCAAAATGAATCTGTGTTTCATCTAGAAAAACCTTTCATATAAAGTAACTGCATTTCACAATGCAATGTTCACAATACTTTTCATATGATTCATTTGTTTAAATACATTTGACCATCACTTACTCCAACTGTGTTTAAGGGTTAACCGCTTAACCGTTTGGTAAACATATAGATTTTAAAATAAGATGTTTGTCAAGTTTACACATCTAAATTGGTCACCATATAAAAGAGGGTGTGTGAACACAATTTCTTTCAACATGGAGCAGGATAGACAGCAAGGGAGAGGAAGAAATAAAAAGAGCTTGTGGACAAGGAGCCCAGTCAGAGAGGTGGACAAGGAGCCCAGTCAGAGAGGTGGACAAGGAGCCAGTCAGAGAGGTGGACAAGGGCCCAGTCAGAGAGGTGGACAAGGAGCCAGTCAGAGAGGTGGACAAGGGCCCAGTCAGAGAGGTGGACAAGGAGCCAGTCAGAGAGGTGGACAAGGAGCCAGTCAGAGAGGTGGGCAAGAGCCAGTCAGAGAGGTGGACAAGGGTCCAGTCAGAGAAGTGGACAAGGAGCCCGTCAGAGAGGTGGGCAAGGAGCCAGTCAGAGAGGTGGACAAGGAGCCAGTCAGAGAGGTGGACAAGGAGCCAGTCAGAGAGGTGGACAAGGGCCCAGTCAGAGAGGTGGACAAGGAGCCCAGTCAGAGAGGTGGACAAGGAGCCAGTCAGAGAGGTGGACAAGGGCCCAGTCAGAGAGGTGGACAAGGGCCCAGTCAGAGAGGTGGACAAGGAGCCAGTCAGAGAGGTGGACAAGGGACCAGTCAGAGAGGTGGACAAGGAGCCAGTCAGAGAGGTGGACAAGGGCCCAGTCAGAGAGGTGGACAAGGGCCAGTCAGAGAGGTGGGCAAGGAGCCAGTCAGAGAGGTGGACAAGGAGCCAGTCAGAGAGGTGGACAAGGAGCCAGTCAGAGAGGTGGACAAGGGCCCAGTCAGAGAGGTGGACAAGGGCCCAGTCAGAGAGGTGGACAAGGAGCCAGTCAGAGAGGTGGACAAGGGCCCAGTCAGAGAGGTGGACAAGGAGCCAGTCAGAGAGGTGGACAAGGAGCCAGTCAGAGAGGTGGACAAGGAGCCAGTCAGAGAGGTGGACAAGGAGCCAGTCAGAGAGGTGGACAAGGAGCCAGTCAGAGAGGTGGACAAGGAGCCCAGTCAGAGAGGTGGACAAGGAGCCCAGTCAGAGGTGGACAAGGTGGGCAAGGCCAGCCAGTCAGAGAGGTGGACAAGGAGCCCAGTCAGAGAGGTGGACAAGGGCCCAGTCAGAGAGGTGGACAAGGAGCCAGTCAGAGACAAGGTCAGGGTGGACAAGGAGCCCAGTCAGAGAGGTGGACAAGGAGCCAGTCAGAGAGGTGGACAAGGAGCCAGTCAGAGAGGTGGACAAGGAGCCAGTCAGAGAGGTGGACAAGGAGCCAGTCAGAGAGGTGGACAAGGAGTCAGAGTGGACAGCCCAGTCAGAGAGGTGGACAAGGAGCCAGTCAGAGAGGTGGACAAGGAGCCAGTCAGAGAGGTGGACAAGAGTCAGAGAGGTGGACAAGGAGCCCAGTCAGAGAGGTGGACAAGGAGCCAGTCAGAGAGGTGGACAAGGGCCAGTGGGTGGACAAGGAGCCAGTCAGAGAGGTGGACAAGGAGCCCAGTCAGAGAGGTGGACAAGGAGCCAGTCAGAGAGGTGGACAAGAGCCCAGTCAGAGAGGTGGACAAGGAGCCCAGTCAGAGAGGTGGACAAGGAGCCCAGTCAGAGAGGTGGACAAGGTGAGCCCAGTCAGAGAGGTGGACAAGGAGCCCAGTCAGAGAGGTGGACAAGGAGCCCAGTCAGAGACAAGGTCAGAGACAAGGGCCCAGTCAGAGAGGTGGACAAGGAGCCCAGTCAGAGAGGTGGACAAGAGCCCAGTCAGAGAGGTGGACAAGGAGCCCAGAGAGGTGGACAGAGCCCAGTCAGAGAGGTGGACAAGGAGCCCAGTCAGAGGTGGACAAGGAGCCAGTCAGAGAGGTGGACAAGGAGCCCAGTCAGAGAGGTGGACAAGGAGCCCAGTCAGAGAGGGACAAGGCCAGTCAGAGAGGTGGACAAGCCAGTCAGAGAGGTGGACAAGGAGCCCAGTCAGAGAGGTGGACAAGGAGCCAGTCAGAGAGGTGGACAAGTCAGAGAGGTGGACAAGGAGCCCAGTCAGAGAGGTGGACAAGGAGCCAGTCAGAGAGGTGGACAAGGAGCCAGTCAGAGAGGTGGACAAGGGCCCAGTCAGAGAGGTGGACAAGGAGCCCAGTCAGAGAGGTGGACAAGGAGCCCAGTCAGAGAGGTGGACAAGGAGCCAGTCAGAGAGGTGGACAAGGAGCCAGTCAGAGAGGTGGACAAGGAGCCCAGTCAGAGAGGTGGACAAGGGCCCAGTCAGAGAGGTGGACAAGGGCCCAGTCAGAGAGGTGGACAAGGAGCCAGTCAGAGAGGTGGACAAGAGCCCAGTCAGAGAGGTGGACAAGGGTCCAGTCAGAGAAGTGGACAAGGAGCCCGTCAGTCAAGAGCCAGTCAGAGAGGTGGACAAGGAGCCAGTCAGAGAGGTGGACAAGGAGCCAGTCAGAGAGGTGGACAAGGAGCCCAGTCAGAGAGGTGGACAAGGAGCCCAGTCAGAGGTGGACAAGGAGCCAGTCAGAGAGGACAAGGACAAGCCCAGTCAGAGCAAGGGCCAGTCAGAGAGGTGGACAAGGGCCCAGTCAGAGTCAGGTGGACAAGGAGCCAGTCAGAGAGGTGGACAAGGGCCAGTCAGAGAGGTGGACAAGGGCCCAGTCAGAGAGGTGGACAAGGGCCAGTCAGAGAGTGGACAAGGAGCCCAGTCAGAGAGGTGGACAAGGGCCCAGTCAGAGAGGTGGACAAGGGCCCAGTCAGAGAGGTGGACAAGGAGCCAGTCAGAGAGGTGGACAAGGTCAGAGAGGTGGACAAGGAGCCAGTCAGAGAGGTGGACAAGGAGGTGGACAAGGAGCCAGTCAGAGAGAGGTGGACAGGAGCCAGTCAGAGAGGTGGACAGGAGCCCAGTCAGGACAAGGAGCCCAGTCAGAGAGGTGGACAAGGAGCCAGTCAGAGAGGTGGACAAGGAGCCCAGTCAGAGAGGTGGACAAGGAGCCAGTCAGAGAGGTGGACAAGGAGCCCAGTCAGAGAGGTGGACAAGGAGCCAGTCAGAGAGGTGGACAAGGAGCCAGTCAGAGAGGTGGACAAGTCAGAGCCCAGTCAGAGAGGTGGACAAGGAGCCAGTCAGTCAGAGAGGTGGACAAGGAGCCAGTCAGAGAGGTGGACAAGGAGCCAGTCAGAGAGGTGGACAAGGAGCCAGTCAGAGAGGTGGACAAGAGCCCAGTCAGAGAGGTGGACAAGGAGCCAGTCAGAGAGGTGGACAAGAGCCCAGTCAGAGAGGTGGACAAGAGCCCAGTCAGAGAGGTGGACAAGGAGCCCAGTCAGAGAGGTGGACAAGGAGCCAGTCAGAGAGGTGGACAAGGAGCCAGTCAGAGAGGTGGACAAGGAGCCCAGTCAGAGAGGTGGACAAGGAGCCAGTCAGAGAGGTGGACAAGGAGCCAGTCAGAGAGGTGGACAAGGAGCCAGTCAGAGAGGTGGACAAGGAGCCAGTCAGAGAGGTGGACAAGGGCCCAGTCAGAGAGGTGGACAAGGAGCCCAGTCAGAGAGGTGGACAAGGAGCCAGTCAGAGAGGTGGACAAGGGCCCAGTCAGAGAGGTGGACAAGGAGCCAGTCAGAGAGGTGGACAAGGGCCCAGTCAGAGAGGTGGACAAGGAGCCCAGTCAGAGAGGTGGACAAAGGACAAGAGAGGTGGACAAGTCAGTCAGAGAGTGGACAAGGAGCCCAGTCAGAGAGGTGGACAAGGAGCCAGTCAGAGAGGTGGACAAGGCCCAGTCAGAGAGGTGGACAAGGGCCCAGTCAGAGAGGTGGGACAAGGAGCCAGTCAGAGAGGTGGACAAGGGCCAAGGAGCCCAGTCAGAGAGGTGGACAAGGAGCCCCAGTCAGAGAGGTGGACAAGGAGCCAGTCAGAGAGGTGGACAAGGCCCAGTCAGAGGTGGACAAGGTGGACAAGGGCCCAGTCAGAGGTGGACAAGGAGCCCAGGTGGACAAGGAGCCAGTCAGAGAGGTGGACAAGGGCCCAGTCCAGTCAGAGAGGTGGACAAGGAGCCCAGCAGAGAGTGGACAGTCAGTCAGAGGTGGACAAGGAGCCAGTCAGAGGGTGGACAAGGAGCCCAGTCAGAGAGGGTGGACAAGGAGCCAGTCAGAGAGGTGGACAAGGAGCCAGTCAGAGAGGTGGACAAGGAGCCAGTCAGAGAGGTGGACAAGGGCCCAGTCAGAGAGGTGGACAAGGGCCCAGTCAGAGAGGTGGACAAGGAGCCAGTCAGAGAGGTGGACAAGGAGCCAGTCAGAGGCCCAGTCAGAGAGGTGGACAAGGAGCCAGTCAGAGAGGGTGGACAAGGGCCCAGTCAGAGAGGTGGACAAGGAGCCAGCAGAGAGGTGGACAGTCAGAGAGGTGGACAAGGGCCCAGTCAGAGAGGTGGACAAGGAGCCAGTCAGAGAGGTGGACAAGGAGCCAGTCAGAGAGGTGGACAAGGGCCCAGTCAGAGAGGTGGACAAGGAGCCAGTCAGAGAGGTGGACAAGGGCAGAGAGGTGGACAAGGCAGTCAGAGAGGTGGACAAGGAGCCAGTCAGAGAGGTGGACAAGGAGCCCAGTCAGAGAGGTGGACAAGGAGCCAGTCAGAGAGGTGGACAAGGAGCCAGTCAGAGAGTCAGTGGACAAGGAGCCAGTCAGAGAGGTGGACAAGAGGCCCAGTCAGAGAGGTGGAGGTGGAGAGGTGACAAGGGCCCAGTCAGAGAGGTGGACAGTCAGAGAGGTGGAGCCAGTCAGAGGTGGAGGTGGACAAGGAGCCAGTCAGAGAGGTGGACAAGGAGCCAGTCAGAGAGGTGGACAAGGAGCCAGTCAGAGAGGTGGACAAGGAGCCCAGTCAGAGAGGTGGACAAGGAGCCAGTCAGAGAGGTGGACAAGGGCCCAGTCAGAGAGGTGGACAAGAGCCAGTCAGAGAGGTGGACAAGGGAGCCCAGTCAGAGAGGTGGACAGTCAGAGCCCAGTCAGAGAGGTGGACAAGGAGCCAGTCAGAGAGGTGGACAAGGAGCCAGTCAGAGAGGTGGACAAGGAGCCAGTCAGAGAGGTGGACAAGGAGCCCAGTCAGAAGGTGGACAAGGAGCCAGTCAGAGAGGTGGACAAGGAGCCAGTCAGAGAGGTGGACAAGGAGCCAGTCAGAGAGGTGGACAAGGAGCCAGTCAGAGAGGTGGACAAGGTCAGAGAGGTGGACAAGGAGCCCAGTCAGAGAGGTGGACAAGGAGCCCAGTCAGAGAGGTGGACAAGACAGTCAGAGGTGGACAAGGAGCCAGTCAGAGAGGTGGACAAGGGCCAGTCAGAGAGGTGGACAAGGGCCCAGTCAGAGAGGTGGACAAGGTCAGAGCAAGGAGCCAGTCAGAGAGGTGGACAAGGGCCCAGTCAGAGAGGTGGACAAGGGCCCAGTCAGAGAGGTGGACAAGGAGCCAGTCAGAGAGGTGGACAAGGGAGCCAGTCAGAGAGGTGGACAAGGAGCCAGTCAGAGAGGTGGACAAGGAGCCCAGTCAGAGAGGTGGACAAGGGCCCAGTCAGAGAGGTGGACAAGGAGCCAGTCAGAGAGGTGGACAAGGCCAGCCAGTCAGAGAGGTGGACAAGGAGCCAGTCAGGACAAGGAGCCAGTCAGAGAGGTGGACAAGGAGCCAGTCAGAGAGGTGGACAAGGGCCCAGTCAGAGAGGTGGACAAGGGCCCAGTCAGAGAGGTGGACAAGGGCCCAGTCAGAGAGGTGGACAAGGAGCCAGTCAGAGAGGTGGACAAGGAGCCAGTCAGAGAGGTGGACAAGGGCCCAGTCAGAGAGGTGGACAAGGGCCAGTCAGAGAGGTGGACAAGGAGCCAGTCAGAGAGGTGGACAAGGAGCCCAGTCAGAGAGGTGGACAAGGAGCCAGTCAGAGAGGTGGACAAGGGCCCAGTCAGAGAGGTGGACAAGGGCCCAGTCAGAGAGGTGGACAAGGAGCCCAGTCAGAGAGGTGGACAAGGAGCCAGTCAGAGAGGTGGACAAGGAGCCCAGTCAGAGAGGTGGACAAGGAGCCAGTCAGGGAGGTGGACAAGGAGCCAGTCAGGTGGACAAGGAGCCAGTCAGAGAGGTGGACAAGGAGCCAGTCAGAGAGGTGGACAAGGAGCCCAGTCAGAGAGGTGGACAAGGAGCCAGAGAGGTGGACAGAGTCAGGTGGACAAGGAGCCAGTCAGAGAGGTGGACAAGGAGCCAGTCAGAGAGGTGGACAAGGAGCCAGTCAGAGAGGTGGACAAGGAGTCCCAAGGAGCCAGTCAGAGAGGTGGACAAGAGCCCAGTCAGAGAGGTGGACAAGGAGCCAGTCAGAGAGGTGGACAAGGAGCCAGTCAGAGGTGGACAAGGCCAGTCAGAGAGTCAGAGAGGTGGACAAGGGCCCAGTCAGAGAGGTGGACAAGGAGCCCAGTCAGAGAGGTGGACAAGGAGCCAGTCAGAGAGGTGGACAAGGGCCAGTCAGAGAGGTGGACAAGGAGCCAGTCAGAGAGGTGGACAAGGAGCCAGTCAGTGGACAAGGAGCCAGTCAGAGGTGGACAAGGAGCCAGTCAGAGAGGACAAGGAGCCAGTCAGAGGGTGGACAAGGGCCCAGTCAGAGAGGTGGACAAGGAGCCCAGTCAGAGAGGTGGACAAGGAGCCAGTCAGAGAGGTGGACAAGGGCCAGTCAGAGAGGTGGACAAGGGCCAGTCAGAGAGGTGGACAAGGAGCCAGTCAGAGAGGTGGACAAGGGCCCAGTCAGAGAGGTGGACAAGGAGCCAGTCAGAGAGGTGGACAAGGAGCCAGTCAGAGAGGTGGACAAGGAGCCAGTCAGAGAGGTGGACAAGGAGCCAGTCAGAGAGGTGGACAAGGGCCCAGTCAGAGAGGTGGACAAGGAGCCAGTCAGAGAGGTGGACAAGGAGCCAGTCAGAGGTGGACAAGGAGCCAGTCAGAGAGGTGGACAAGGGCCCAGTCAGAGAGGTGGACAAGGAGCCAGTCAGAGAGGTGGACCCAGTCAGAGAGCAAGGAGCCCAGTCAGAGAGGTGGACAAGGAGCCAGTCAGAGAGGTGGACAAGGAGCCCAGTCAGAGAGGTGGACAAGGAGCCAGTCAGAGAGGTGGACAAGGGCCCAGTCAGAGAGGTGGACAAGGAGCCCAGTCAGAGAGGTGGACAAGGAGCCCAGTCAGAGAGGTGGACAAGGAGCCAGTCAGAGAGGTGGACAAGGAGCCAGTCAGAGAGGTGGACAAGGAGCCAGTCAGAGAGGTGGACAAGGAGCCAGTCAGAGAGGTGGACAAGGAGCCCAGTCAGAGAGGTGGACAAGGAGCCAGTCAGAGGTGCCAGGTGGACAAGGAGCCAGTCAGGACAAGGAGCCAGTCAGAGAGGTGGACAAGGAGCCAGTCAGAGAGGTGGACAAGGAGCCAGTCAGAGAGGTGGACAAGGGCCAGTCAGAGAGGTGGGCAAGAGCCCAGTCAGAGAGGTGGACAAGCCCAGTCAGAGAGGTGGACAAGGGCCCAGTCAGAGAGGTGGACAAGGAGCCAGTCAGAGAGGTGGACAAGGAGCCCAGTCAGAGAGGTGGACAAGAGCCCAGTCAGAGAGGTGGACAAGGAGCCAGTCAGTCAGAGAGGTGGACAAGGAGCCAGTCAGAGAGGTGGACAAGGAGCCCAGTCAGAGAGGTGGACAAGGAGCCAGTCAGTCAGAGCCAGGTGGACAAGGAGCCAGTCAGAGAGGTGGACAAGGAGCCAGTCAGAGAGGTGGACAAGGAGCCAGTCAGAGAGGTGGACAAGGGCCCAGTCAGAGAGGAGAGGTGGACAAGGAGCCAGTCAGTCAGAGCCAGTCAGAGAGGTGGACAAGGAGAGGTGGACAAGGAGCCCAGTCAGAGAGGTGGACAAGGAGCCAGTCAGAGAGGTGGACAAGGAGCCCAGTCAGAGAGGTGGACAAGGAGCCCAGTCAGAGAGGTGGACAAGGAGCCAGTCAGAGAGGGGACAAGGGCCAGTCAGAGAGGTGGGCAGCCAGTCAGAGAGGTGGACAAGGGCCCAGTCAGAGAGGTGGACAAGGAGCCCAGTCAGTGGACAGAGTCAGAGAGGTGGACAAGGAGCCCAGTCAGAGAGGTGGACAAGGGCCCAGTCAGAGACAAGGTGGAGGTGGACAAGGCCCAGTCAGAGCAAGGAGCAGTCAGAGAGGTGGACAAGGGAGCCCACAAGGAGCCAGTCAGAGAGGTGGACAAGGAGCCCAGTCAGAGAGGTGGACAAGGGCCCAGTCAGAGAGGTCAGAGCCCAGTCAGAGGTGGACAAGGAGCCAGTCAGAGAGGTGGACAAGGGCCCAGTCAGAGAGGTGGACAAGGAGCCAGTCAGAGAGGTGGACAAGGAGCCAGTCAGAGCCCAGGTGGACAAGGAGCCAGTCAGAGAGGTGGACAAGGCCCAGCCAAGGAGCAGTCAGAGAGGTGGACAAGGAGCCCAGTCAGAGAGGTGGACAAGGAGCCAGTCAGAGAGGTGGACAAGGAGCCAGTCAGAGAGGTGGACAAGGAGCCAGTCAGAGAGGTGGACAAGGGCCAAGGAGCCAGTCAGAGAGGTGGACAAGGGCCCAGTCAGAGAGGTGGACAAGGAGCCCAGTCAGAGAGGTGGACAAGGAGCCCAGTCAGAGAGGTGGACAAGGAGCCAGTCAGAGAGGTGGACAAGGAGCCAGTCAGAGAGGTGGACAAGGAGCCAGTCAGAGAGGTGGACAAGGGCCCAGTCAGAGAGGTGGACAAGGGAGCCAGAGAGGTGGACAAGTCAGAGAGGTGGACAAGGAGCCAGTCAGAGAGGTGGACAAGGAGCCAGTCAGAGAGGTGAGAAAGGGCCCAGTCCAGTCAGAGGTGGACAAGGAGCCA
>NC_068434.1:11018190-11038190 GCF_023373465.1 Oncorhynchus keta | reverse complement strand
TTCTTACTTACAAAGCATGTAGAGGTCTGTAATTTTTATCATAGGTACACTTCAACTATGAGAGATTGAATCTAAAACAAAAATCCAGAAAATCACATTGTATGATTTTTAAGTAATTCATTTGCATTTTATTGCATGACATAAGTATTTGATACATCAGAAAAGCATAACTTAATATTTGGTATAGAAACCTTTGTTTGCAATTACAGAGATCATACATTTCCTGTAGTTCTTGACCAGGTTTGCACACACTGCAGCAGGGATTTTGGCCCACTCCTCCATACAGATCTTCTCCAGATCCTTCAGGTTTCAGGGCTGTCGCTGGGCAATACGGACTTTCAGCTCCCTCCAAAGATTCTCTATTGGGTTCAGGTCTGGAGACTGGCTAGGCCACTACAGGACCTTGAGATGCCTCTTACGGAGCCACTCCTTAGTTGCCCTGGCTGTGTGTTTCGGGTCGTTGTCATGCTGGAAGACCCAGCCACGACCCATCTTCAATGCTCTTACTGAGTGAAGGAGGTTGTTGGCCAAGATCTCGCGATATATGGCCCCATCCATCCTCCCCTCAATACGGTGCAGTGGTCCTGTCCCCTTTGCTGAAAAGTATCCCCAAAGAATGATGTTTCCACCTCCATGCTTCACGGTTGGGATGGTGTTCTTTGGGTTGTACTCATACTTCTTCTTCCTCCAAACACGGCGAGTGGCGTTTAGACCAAAAAGCTCAATTTTTGTCTCATCAGACCACATGACCTTCTCCCATTCCTCCTCTGGATCATCCAGATGGTCATTGGTAAACTTCAGACGGGCCTGGACATGCGCTGGCTTGAGCAGGGGGACCTTGTGTGTGCTGCAGGATTTTAATCCATGGCGGTGTAGTGTGTTACTAATGGTTTTCTTTGAGACTGTGGTCCCAGCTCTCTTCAGGTCATTGACCAGGTCCTGCCGTGTAGTTCTGGGCTGATCCCTCACCTTCCTCATGATCATTGATGCCCCACAAGGTGAGATCTTGCATGGAGCCCCAGACCGAGCGTGATTGACCGTCATCTTGAACTTCTACCATTTTCTTATTATTGCGCCGACAGTTGTTGCCTTTTCACCAAGCTGCTTGCCTATTGTCCTGTAGCCCATCCCAGCCTTTTGCAGGTCTACAATTTTATCCCTGATGTCCTCACACAGCTCTCTGCTCTTGGCCATTGTGGAGAGGTTGGAGTCTGTTTGATTGAGTGTTTGGACAGGTGTCTTTTATACAGGTAACAAGTTCAAACAGGTGCAGTTAATACTGGTAATGAGTGGAGAACAGGAAGGCTTCTTAAAGAAAAACTAACAGGTCTGTGAGAGACAGAATTCTTACTGGTTGGTAGGTGATCAAATACTTATGTCATGTAATAAAATGCAAATGAATTACTTAAAAATCATACAATGTGATTTTCTGGATTTTTGTCTCTCATAGTTGAAGTGTACCTATGGTAAAAATTACAGACCTCTACATGCTTTGTAGGTAGGAAAACCTGCAAAATCGGCAGTGTATCAAATACTTGTTCTCCCCACTGTATAACGTCAGATCAATGTGACCAGACAGTCTGTCTGGGGTCAAAACACAAAGACAACTTCCAGACTATGAACCTATAACCTCAGATCAATGTGACCAGACAGTCTGTCTAGGGTCAAAACACAAAGACAACTTCCAAACTATGAACCTATAACCTCAGATCAATGTGACCAGACAGTCTGTCTGGGGTCAAAACACAAAGACATCTTCCAGACTATGAACCTATAACCTCAGATCAATGTGACCAGACAGTCTGTCTGGGGTCAAAACACAAAGACATCTTCCAGACTATGAACCTATAACCTCAGATCAATGTGACCAGACAGTCTGTCTGGGGTCAAAACACAAAGACAACTTCCAGACTATGAACCTATAACCTCAGATCAATGTGACCAGACAGTCTGTCTGGGGTCAAAACACAAAGACATCTTCCAGACTATGAACCTATAACCTCAGATCAATGTGACCAGACAGTCTGTCTGGGGTCAAAACACAAAGACAACTTCCAGACTATGAACCTATAACCTCAGATCAATGTGACCAGACAGTCTGTCTGGGGTCAAAACACAAAGGCAACTTCCAGACTATGAACCTAAAACCTCAGGCTAAACATCAATTCAATTTAATTCGGATCAAGTTTTTCACTACGCTTGGCAAGCTTTTCACTAGGAACGATTAAGAAAGGTCCAAGCACAAAACCAAGTATTGGGTAACACCAAAAGTGGCGAGAAAAACCCCGAAGCCCAGATTTTGAGCTTTGAGAGGAGCCAGACTGACACCAGAGAGACCAAGATATATAGGACAAGAGTTCATAGATGTTCTCCCACCAGGCATAAATACGTTGAACAAAGGTTTTATGAACATTATCTCTGATACCTTTTCAACATACTGATGATGAACATCAATGCAATTTCTGGTTGAAAAAATGCACAAAAAAATGTGTTACACTTAGATTTCAACCACAAATCAACAACAGGATTTCAAGCGTTGGTTTATTTTTGTTTGTTGACAACTTAAACTGTATTAACCAAAAACGTACGTTGATTTTAAATTACGTCAGGTTTTTGCAGTACATCACCGTGCAGTACATCACCGTGCAGTACATCACCGTGCAGTACATCACCGTGCAGTACATCACTGTGCAGTACATCACCGTGCAGTACATCACTGTGCAGTACATCACTGTGCAGTACATCACCGTGCAGTACATCACTGTGCAGTACATCACCGTGCAGTACATCACTGTGCAGTACATCACTGTGCAGTACATCACTGTGCAGTGCATCACTGTGCAGTACATCACCGTGCAGTACATCACTGTGCAGTACATCACCGTGCAGTACATCACTGTGCAGTACATCACTGTGCAGTACATCACCGTGCAGTACATCACTGTGCAGTACATCACTGTGCAGTACATCACCGTGCAGTACATCACTGTGCAGTACATCACTGTGCAGTACATCACTGTGCAGTACATCACTGTGCAGTACATCACCGTGCAGTACATCACCGTGCAGTACATCACTGTGCAGTGCATCACTGTGCAGTACATCACTGTGCAGTGCATCACCGTGCAGTACATCACCGTGCAGTACATCACCGTGCAGTACATCACCGTGCAGTACATCACCGTGCAGTACATCACTGTGCAGTACATCACCGTGCAGTACATCACTGTGCAGTACATCACTGTGCAGTACATCACTGTGCAGTACATCACTGTGCAGTACATCACCGTGCAGTACATCACTGTGCAGTACATCACCGTGCAGTACATCACTGTGCAGTACATCACTGTGCAGTACATCACCGTGCAGTACATCACTGTGCAGTACATCACTGTGCAGTACATCACCGTGCAGTACATCACTGTGCAGTACATCACTGTGCAGTACATCACTGTGCAGTACATCACTGTGCAGTACATCACTGTGCAGTACATCACCGTGCAGTACATCACCGTGCAGTACATCACTGTGCAGTACATCACTGTGCAGTACATCACCGTGCAGTACATCACTGTGCAGTACATCACCGTGCAGTACATCACCGTGCAGTACATCACCGTGCAGTACATCACTGTGCAGTGCATCACTGTGCAGTACATCACTGTGCAGTGCATCACTGTGCAGTACATCACCGTGCAGTACATCACTGTGAAGTACATCGCCGTGCAGTACATCACTGTGCAGTACATCTCTGTGCAGTACATCGCCGCGCAGTACATCACTGTGCAGTGCATCACTGTGCAGTACATCACTGTGCAGTGCATCACTGTGCAGTACATCACTGTGCAGTGCATCACTGTGCAGTACATCACCGTGCAGTACATCACTGTGCAGTGCATCACTGTGCAGTACATCACTGTGCAGTGCATCACTGTGCAGTACATCACTGTGCAGTACATCACTGTGCAGTGCATCACTGTGCAGTACATCACTGTGCAGTGCATCACTGTGCAGTACATCACTGTGCAGTGCATCACTGTGCAGTACATCACCGTGCAGTACATCACCGTGCAGTACATCACCGTGCAGTACATCACTGTGCAGTACATCACCGTGCAGTACATCACCGTGCAGTACATCACCGTGCAGTACATCACCGTGCAGTACATCACTGTGCAGTACATCACTGTGCAGTACATCACTGTGCAGTACATCACCGGGCAGTACATCACCGTGCAGTACATCACTGTGCAGTACATCACTGTGCAGTACATCACCGGGCAGTACATCACCGTGCAGTACATCACTGTGCAGTACATCACTGTGCAGTACATCACTGTGCAGTACATCACCGTGCAGTACATCACCGTGCAGTACATCACCGTGCAGTACATTACCGTGCAGTACATCACTGTGCAGTACATCACTGTGCAGTACATCACCGGGCAGTACATCACCGTGCAGTACATCACTGTGCAGTGCATCACTGTGCAGTACATCACTGTGCAGTGCATCACTGTGCAGTACATCACCGTGCAGTACATCACCGTGCAGTACATCACCGTGCAGTACATCACTGTGCAGTACATCACTGTGCAGTACATCACCGTGCAGTACATCACCGTGCAGTACATTACCGTGCAGTACACACACACACACACACACACACACACACACACACACACACACACACACACATGGTCCACCTGGAGGGAAAGTCACAACCACGGAACGCTTTTGTCTTTTAGATCCTAATGAATAAAATTATATTGACAGGACCTGATCCTAGATCAGCACTACTCCGAGACACTTCATGTATGTAGACCAATGTCTATGCGCACTGGGGAGAGAAAGGGGAATAAACAGAAGTAAAACCGGCATTGATATATTTTGAAGTGACAGTGAGGTGGATAAGTGGAATCAGGTTGATCAGGGGGATCAGGTGGATCAGGGGGATCAGGTGGATCAGGTTGAAAATAAAAGACTGGTTCAGGTGTGCATTTTTAAGTCATAAAGCTGCCTTCAGAAAGTGTTCGTACCCCTTAATTTATTCCACATTTTGTAGTGTTACAGCCTGAATTCAAAACGGATTAAATAGAGGGCGGATTCAAATACCTGAGCCGACAAAGTAAATATCTGTCGATGTGCCCTTGAGCAAGGCACTTAACCCTAATTACTTCTGTAAGTCGCTCTAGATAAGAGCGTCTGCTAAATAACTAAAGCTGGTTATACACTACCGCTCAAACGTTTGGGGTCACTTAGAAATGTCCTTGTTTTCCATAAAAACATACATGAAATTGGTTGCAAAATTAAATAGGAAATATAGTCAAGATGTTGACAAGATTATAAATAATGATTTTTCATTGAAATAATAATTGTGTCCTTCAAACTTTGCTTTCATCAAAGAATCCTCCATTTGCAGCAATTACATCCTTGCAGACCTTTGGCATTCTAGTTATCAATTTCTGGAGGTAATCTGAAGAGATTTCCTCCCATGATTCCTGAAGCACCTCCCACAAATTGGATTGGCTTGATGGGCACTTCTTACGTACCATACAGTCAAGCTGCTCCCACAACAGCTCAATAGGGTTGAGATCTGGTGACTGTGCTGGACACTCCATTATAGACAGAATACCAGGTGACTGCTTCTTCCCTAAATAGCTCTTGTGTAGTTTAGAGCTGTGCTTTGGGTCATTGTCCTGTTGTAGGAGGAAATTGGCTCCAATTAAGCGCCGTCCACAGGGTATGGCATGGAGTTGCAAAATGGAGTGATAGCCTTCCTTCTTCAAGATCCCTTTTACTCTGTACAAATCTCCCACTTTACCACCACCAAAGCAACCCCAGATCATCAGATTGCCTCCACCATGCTTGACAGAGTTTTTTTGCCCATCTTAATCTTTTATTTTTATTTATATAGTCTGAGATATGGCTTTTTCTTTGCAACTTTGCAGCATCCCGGAGTCGCCTCTTCATTGTTGATGTTGAGACAGGTGTTTTGTGGGTACTATTTAATGAAGCTACCAATTGAGGACTTGTGAGGCATCTGTATCTCAAACTAGACACTCTAATGTACTTGTCCATCTGCTCAGTTGTGCACCGGGGCCTCAAACTCCTCCTTCTATTCTGGGGTTAGTGTTAGAGAGTTGTACGAGATCTTCAGTTTCTTGGCAATTTCTCAGAAGGAATAGCCTTCATTTCTCAGAATAAGAATGGACTGACAAGTTTCAGAAGAAAGTCCTTTGTTTCTGGCCATTTTGAGCCTGTAATCGAACCCACAAATGCTGATGCTCCAGACACTCAACTAGTCTAAAGAAGGCAAGTTTTATTGCTTCAGCACAACCGTTTTCAGCTGTGCCAACATAATTGCAAAAGGGTTTTCTAATGATCAATTAGTATTTTAAAGTGATTGACTTGGATTAGCTAACACAATGTGCCATTGGAAAACAGGAGTGATGATTGCTGATAATGGGCCTCTGTACGCCTATGTAGATATTCCATTAAAAATCTGCCGTTTCCAACTACAATAGTCATTTACAACATTAACAATGTCTACACTGTATTTCTGATCAATTTGATGTTATTTTAATGGTAAAAAAATATGCTTTTCTTTCAAAAACAGCTATTTCACATGTGAAACTGCAAAATGTACAATGTTGTTAGGGTGGAAAGAATTCAGCTTCATATAATAGATTACTTGCACACTGACAAATACACACACACACACACACACACACACACACACACACACACACACACACACACACACACACACACACACACACACACACACACACACACACACACACACGTGACATGTTAGTGAGCGCTTTGGGAGTTATCCCGTGAGTGACATTCTGAGGGCCTATAAACAGAGTAGACAGACGGTGTCATTAAAGTGACAGTAAAATAAAAGCTGGCGAGTTATACCTAGACTTACGGAATGCATCAATCTCTCATTTTCCTCTATAAAAACAGACTGCGTTGTTCTACAGATAAGCTACATGGATCAGAGAGGCACACAAGCTCACGGGTGAAAAACGTGTTGCGTAACTAACTGATCGTTGGACTCGAGACTACCTGTGTGAATGATGTCATCCAATGCTTCATGTGGCCTAACAGCATTGATGACACAGGCTGATACCTCTCACTGGCTGTATTAGGCCCCATGACCTCTTCTACACTATATTAGGCCCCATGACCTCTTCTACACTATATTAGGCCCCATGACCTCTTCTACACTATATTAGGCCCCATGACCTCTTCTACACTATATTAGGCCCCATGACCTCTTCTACACTATATTAGGCCCCATGACCTCTTCTACACTATATTAGGCCCCATGACCTCTTCTACACTATATTAGGCCCCATGACCTCTTCTACACTATATTAGGCCCCATGACCTCTTCTACACTATATTAGGCCCCATGACCTCTTCTACACTATATTAGGCCCCATGACCTCTTCTACACTATATTAGGCCCAGCCTTTGGAACTTTGGTTATCATAGATATGGATACTATATTGTGATCACTACATCCTATGGATTTGGATCCTGCTTTAAAGCACATTTCTGCAGCATTAGTAAAGATGTGATTAATACATGTTGATGATTTCATTCCTGTTCTGTATGTAACTACTCTGGTACAGTAGGTTGACTGATAACCTGAACCAGGTTGCAGGCACTGGTTACAATTTTAAGATTTTTCTTGAATGTGCAGCTTGATGAAAGGAAGTCAATATTGAAATGACCCAGAAAATATACCTCTCTGTTGACATCACATACATTATCAAGCATTTCACACATATTATCCAGATACTGACTGTTAGTACTGTTAGTGGTCTATAGCAGCTTCCCACCAGAATGGGCTTTAGGTGAGGCAGATGAACCTGTAGCCATATTACTGAAACAGTATCTTAGCACTGTTAGTGGTCTACAGCAGCTTCCCACCACAATGGGCTTTAGGTGAGGCAGATGAACCTGTAGCCATATTACTGAAACAGTATCTTAGCACTGTTAGTGGTCTACAGCAGCTTCCCACCACAATGGGCTTTAGGTGAGGCAGATGAACCTGTAGCCATATTACTGAAACAGTATCTTAGCAGTTGGTGGTCTATAGCAGCTTCCCACCAGAATGGGCTTTAGGTGAGGCAGAAGAACCTGTAGCCATATTACTGAAACAGTATCTTAGCACTGTTAGTGGTCTACAGCAGCTTCCCACCAGAATGGGCTTTAGGTGAGGCAGATGAACCTGTAGCCATATTACTGAAACAGTATCTTAGCACTGTTAGTGGTCTACAGCAGCTTCCCACCAGAATGGGCTTTAGGTGAGGCAGATGAACCTGTAGCCATATTACTGAAACAGGATCTTAGCACTTGGTGGTCTATAGCAGCTTCCCACCAGAATGGGCTTTAGGTGAGGCAGAAGAACCTGTAGCCATATTACTTCAACCATGTTTAACATGAGATTCTCTCTAAGCTTTACAGGAAAATGGTTCTGAATATGAACAGCAACACATTCACCACTGATATACGGGCTTCCGAGTGACGCGGTGGTCTAAGGCACTGTATCTCAGTCCAAGAGGCGTCACTACAGACACTGGTTCTAATCCAGGCTGAATCACATCCGGCCGTGATTGGGAGTCCCATAGGTCGGCGCACAATTGGCCCAGCGTCATCCAGGTTTGGCCAGGCTAGACCGTCATTGTAAATAAGAATTTGTTCTTAACTGACTTGTGTAATTAAATATATGGGATCATCATGATATTTTGCTCTTTCACACCGAAGTTTGGTGATTATCAAGGCCGGGAGTGTTGGAAAGATTTTTCAAATACTGAGGAACTATAACAATGGCTGAAGAAAATAATAAAATACTTTGTATTGTGTGAAGAAAGCAATAATAAGAAGTGATGAACTAAGATTGTTGTGTCTTTTTGTCGGCTCGTGTCTCGGGCAAATAAATGATCAATATTTATATTTTATTTGGATGGGCAAGGAGGTACGGCAGGGTCGGCCAGGCCCCGTAAGGCCCGCCCATAACGCAGGCCCTGCAGACAGTGTGGGTCTTGGAAATTTACACAGAGCTGTTATATTCTGCAGCCAGAAGACTCCTTACTTCAACTCAATTCAATAAAAAAATATATATTTATCCCAGAGGAGCAATTAATTGTTAATTGAGCTGTCTGTTATAAGCACATGAAACCATGATAAAATAGATGTCATAGGAAATGACTATGACTGGTTATGACAAATTCTAAGAAGAAGAATCGATCTTTTCATCTTGCTGTCTAGCTAAGCGTATATTTACGTTTGTATCACAACAGTGTTAGATCATTTATTATAGACTGTCAGCCGGTGTTGAGTTACGAAGGTTCAAGTCAAGTGTTACAGGAGGAGTCTCCTCAGGCTCCTCTTCGATGCCAAGCCAAGGTTTTATTAGTAACTAATCAGAGATCAGAACCGGTCTGAGGCGGTTGGTTGGGGCTACTCCCTCACTGCTGCCCACGTGGATGTGAGTCACTGTGTATATAAATCGCACAGCACCACCTCAGAGCATCTCTATTCAGGGTACACCACTTCAACAAATATATCCAAACTCCAACCCCCATGATACCCCAACCCTCAACCATGATACCCCCAACCCTCACTCATGATACACCCCCGACCCAACCCTCACTCATGATACCCTGACCCCAACCCTCACTCATGATACCCCGAGTCCCAACACTCACTCATGATACCCCTGACCCAACCCTCAACCATGATACCCATGATACACCACCCCTCAACCATGATACTCCAACCCTCACCCACGATACCCCCCAACCCTCAACCACGATACGCCCTGAGACCCAACCCTCACCCATGATGTCCCATGACACCCCCTGAGCCCCAACCCTTACTCATGATGCCCCATGACACCCCCTAAGCCCCAACCCTCACTCATGATGCCCCATGACACCTCCTGAGCCATACAGACACACACACACCCACACAGACACACATATACCGTACAGTTCATGGTACACACACACATCACAACGGCTGCTACCAGACTCTTATTATGAATACTAAATACTGCACAATTTAAACACTTGCCCCCCAATCCTCCCTTCCCCAAAAGCTTTGTAAATATTGGACTATAAATTGTGCCTTCCTGTATTATACTTAAGCTAAAATGTTTATTCTATTCTATTGAGACATATTACTTTTCGTTGGCATTCTTATATTTTATTATTGTCTTATTGTTGTTGCATTGTCCAGAAGGAAGCTTTAAGGAAGCATTTCGTTGGATGGTGTATGCCATGTCTCGTACATACGACTAATAAAACATGAAACTTGAAAGGGGAAACTTCACCCCACAGCCTGTAGCACTCGTGGTGCACGGAACCACTCGGGACATAAAGTGCTTTCTCTAGTCAAACTACTATGTGGAAACATGATGTGCCTCTTTGTGTGTGGGGTGTTTTCCTTATCGAGATCAATATTACAGCAGAACCTTGTATTTTTATAAGATTGAAAATAAAGCATAATCAAGCTAAATGTGTTTATGTTTATGACTTATCAGGACCTAGTATCCATTTGGCTTTATACTTGGATGTGTTTGTGTTGCTGTACTGTTCCACTGTGGGCTCAGTCACAAAGGAGGCTTATCAAGCAGCGGAATTATTATCTAACGGTCTTTTCAGCACGAGAGATGTGAACACTGATAACGGAACAGGAACTATGTGAGCAATTAACTCTGCAACACAAAAGATTTTTCATCTGAGATCTGAGTGTTTCTGTGTGGTGTGTGTGTGTGTGTGTGTGTGTGTGTGTGTGTGTGTGTGTGTGTGTGTGTGTGTGTGTGTGTGTGTGTGTGTGTGTGTGTGTGTGTGTGTGTGTGTGTGTGTGTGTGTGGAGGCAATCAAGCTGGAGTGCCTGTAAGAAGCAGAATGTGTTACCTCTTAAACACCTCACACACACACACACACACACACACACACACACACACACACACACACACACACACACACACCGAGAGTGGGCAACGCCCACAAGGCACAACCACTGCCATTTATCAGAAAAAAATAAATAATGTAATTAAGGAGAATAGGTTTCTAATTGAGCCCTCTTTGGGAAACAAGGTATTTCTCCCCGTATTGGCCAGTAAACATATAGGATAATAACAGCAATACACAAAGCCTGTTCTATTGAAAGAGATTAAACATTTGACAACAGTGCCAATGAACATTTTATAGACACAATAATTCAAAATGGGAAATAGAGTATGAACAAGGAAACATTGTTTCTGAATGGAATATCTATTTCCTCCCTTTCCATCATTCTTTTCCAACTTTCCTTCCCAATATCACTGACATCCCGGTCTTCCTATGAGCCTCCAGACATATCTGGGACTGTTTTGTGTCCGTACGAGACTGACCAATCCAAACAACTGACCAATCCAAACAACTGACCAATCCAAACAACTGAGCAATCCAAACAACTGACCAATCCAAACAACTGACCAGTCCAAACAACTGACCAATCCAAACAACTGACCATTCCAAACAACTGAGCAATCCAAACAACTGACCAATCCAAACAACTGAGCAATCCAAACAACTGACCAATCCAAACAACTGACCAATCCAAACAACTGACCATTCCAAACAACTGACCAATCCAAACAACTGACCATTCCAAACAACTGACCATTCCAAACAACTGACCAATCCAAACAACTGACCATCTGACAGTCATTGGACGATGACGGGTTGATATACAACAGAGCTCCATGTGTTTGTTATGGTCCCGTTCTGAACTAACCTAACTGACAAGATCTTACCCTTTTTATTAGCCTTATCAAACTGAAATCGAGTAAATCTCAATAAGGGAATGGAAATATTATTCATTAGTGAATCGATTCAATTTCCCCCAGCTGCCCATAGCTGCCTGTAAAACTTTATGGAAGCTTGTGAATGTTAACGTCGCACAATGATATTTAATCGTCCATTGTTTTTAGCAAAGGAGCAGCGTTTTCTCGCTCTCGTTTATCGGAGGCTCTGGCTCTTTAAATGTCACTCTCTCGCTCTCCTGCTCTCTGGCTCGCACACACACACTCTCTCTCCCTTCTCTCCCCGCATCTCTCTTTCTCGTCCATCCCTTCTCTCAGTGAGCTGAGATGAGGACAGGGTAATTGAGGGTAAAACGGTATAGTGAGGTGGCAGCTGAGCTGGTTTGAGGACAGGGTAATTGAGGGTAAAACGGTATAGTGAGGTGGCAGCTGAGCTGGTTTGAGGACAGGGTAATTGAGGGTAAAACGGTATAGTGAGGTGACAGCTGAGCTGGTTTGAGGACAGGGTAATTGAGGGTAAAACGGTATAGTGAGGTGGCAGCTGAGCTGGTTTGAGGACAGGGTAATTGAGGGTAAAACGGTATAGTGAGGTGGCAGCTGAGCTGGTTTGAGGACAGGGTAATTGAGGGTAAAACGGTATAGTGAGGTGACAGCTGAGCTGGTTTGAGGACAGGGTAATTGAGGGTAAAACGGTATAGTGAGGTGGCAGCTGAGCTGGTTTGAGGACAGGGTAATTGAGGGTAAAACGGTATAGTGAGGTGGCAGCTGAGCTGGTTTGAGGACAGGGTAATTGAGGGTAAAACGGTATAGTGAGGTGGCAGCTGAGCGGCCTGACAGTAGGAGGTTTATAAAAGCTCATGGTTGCCATTAGCAGCACCAGCTCTCTGTGGGAAGACTAACAGTAGGTGACAATCCAATGGGTTTAGAGCCCATCTTGAACAAAGTTCTATCCAAGCAAGAGACCATTGCAGTGATCATGTTTTGCTGGATTGCATAACTTCTCTCAGTCTACAGATGGACGTTTTCCCAAAGTTGATAAACCTGAGTGTGACCGGCAAGACAGCAGAAATGGGAGAGGAACTCTTTCACATAGTGAGGACCCTGGGACTAAACACCTCCCTCTACAACTGGATCCTGGACTACCTGACGGCCGGCCTCCAGGTGTTAAGGGTAGGCAACAACACATCTGCCACGCTGATCCTCAACACTGAGGCCCCTCAGGGGTGTGTACTTAGTCCCCCCTTGTACTCCCTGTTCACTCATGACTGCACGGCCAAATACAACTCCAACACCAACATTAAGTTTGCTGATGACACAACACTGGTATGCCTGATCACCGACAACGATGAGACAGCCAACAGGGAGGAGGTCAGAGAACTAGCAGTGTGGTGCCAGGACAATAACCTCTCCCACAATGTGATCAAGGCAAAGGAGCTGATCACGGACTACAGGAAAAGGGGGGCTGAACAGGCCCCCATTAACATCAACGGGGCTGCAGTGGAGCAGGTTGAGAGTTTCAAGTTCCTTGGTGTCCACGTCAACAACAAACTAACATGGTCCAACCACACCAAGACAGTGGTGAAGAGGGCACGACAACAAAAAAATCCCCCCCAGGAGACTGAAAAGATTTGGCATGGGTCCCCAGATCCTCAAACATTTCTACAGATGCACCATCGAGAGCATCCTGACCTGTTGCATTAACGCCTGGTATGACACCTGCTCGGCATCGGACCGCAAGGCAGTGCATAAGGTAGTAGGGTAGGGTAGTGCGTACGGCCCAGTACATCACTCGGGCCAAGCTTCCTGACATCCAGGACCTATATAATAAGCAGTGTCAGAGGGAAGCCCATAAAAATGTCAGAGACTCCAGTCATACAAGTCATAGACTGTTTTCTCTGCTACCGCACGGCAAGCGGTACCGGAGCGCCAAGTCTAGGACCAAAAGGCTCGTTAACAGCTTCTACCCCCAAGCCATAATACTGCTGAACAACTAATCAAATGTCCACCAGACTATTTACATTGCCCTCCCCCCCATTTGTTTGTACACTGCTGCTACTCACTTTTTATTAACTATGCATAGCCACTTCAACGTCTACCTACATGTACAAATGACCTCTCCCCTGTACCCCGCACACTGACTCGGTACTGGTCCCCCTGTATTTGGCCTCGTTATTGTTATCTTATTGTGTAACTTTTAATTACTTTTTACTTTAGTTTATTTGATTAATATTTTCTTAACTCTTCTTGAACTGCACTGTTGGTTAAGGACTTGTAAGTAAGCATTTCATGGTAAGGTCTACACCGGTTGTATTCGGCGCTTTTGACAAATAAAGTTGGATTTGATTTGATTTGATACCACTTTGCACCATCAAAACCAATTTACATGCTTACATTTACAGACGGTTGACATGACACACAAAGTTAGTTCAAAGTTATCGGTATTGCATTTCTAAATCGCTGCAATGTGACAGCCATCTTCAAAACTGAGAGAAAATACCAACAACTAAGACGTGCAACGTTATTCACTGTCACGACTTCCTGTCCTTGTTCTGGAGGCGTTCGGCGGTCGACGTCACCGGCTTTCTAGCCACCGCCGATCCACTTTTCATTTTCCATTTGTTCTGTCTTTGTCTTATTCACACCTGGCTTCACTCAACCAATTACTGGTTTATTATTTAACCCTCTGTTCCCCATGTTGTATTTGTGAGTGATTGTTATCTGTTACGTGGATATTTGTCAGGCGCTGCACTTTTGTTTTAGACTGTGTTTTTGGCTCTTGTATGTGTTATGTGCTGTCATTAGGTAACCGGTATTAAAGTGTGCCTTATTATACTCTGCTCTCCTGCACTTGACTTCGCCTCCCATATACACGCCTAACATTCACTATCAATAGTGCTACATTCCATGGGGCAAGTTGAATTTTCACTTAGTCTTCCATTGGCTTCAATGCCAATGGAGTAAGTTCAGTGAAAAATATGTACTTTTTTTTTACCCCCCCCTTTTGTGATTACAATCTTGTCTCATCGCTGCAACTCCCCAACCAGTTCAGGAGAGGCGAAGGTGGAGTTATGCATCCTCTGACAAATGATCCACCAGACGCAGGCTTCTTAACATGGAAGCCAGCTGCACCAATGTGTCAGAGGAAATCCTGTTCAACTGACGACCGAAGTCAGCTTGTAGGCGCCCGGCCCGCCACAAGGAGTCGCTAGAGCGCGTTGAGCCAAGTAAAGCCCCCTCCGGCCAAACCCTCCCCTGACCCGGACGATGCTGGGCCAATTGTGCACAACCCAATGGGACTCCCGGTCACGGCTGGTAATTCCACAGCCCGGGATCGAGCCCCAGGCTGTAGTGATGCCACAACACTACGATGCAGTGCCTTAGACCGCTGCCTTAATTGGGAGGCCACAGCAGTGCTTTCTTATCTAAAACCAGTCAAAAAGCTGTGCCTCACATTCATCTAAGATTTTTTTTTAAACACCTGACCCGCACCAAAAATATATACATGTATAATTGTTAAATGTATCTAAGAACATCTAAGAAGGTTTTTAATACGGTGCTCGTAAAAAAATAATTGTCTGTGTTACAATCGTACCGTCTCACATCTGTCAGTTTGACCTTTTAAACCATGTCTAACATCTGCAGCCCATCTCCTCTCATCAGACCTGCTTTCAAACCAAAGCCTTTGTTGAAAATAACTAACAAAGTGTCTCCTTTTCAAACACAAGGAGATACAGAAAGCATTGTTGTCATTTTTTTACGTCTTCTTCCTGTGATATCTGGCCTGCCAACAAACCCAAATCAAAGACGAAAAAAAAACACAAAAAAAACTGCGTTTCTGAGCGAGGCAGTAAAAACTAACAGTAACCGACGAGAATATAGTTTTTTTTTCCATTACACATGTTCACTCATTAAACTCCAGATGGAGTAGGGGCATATCCACGGCCAGGGAAAGCCATGAAGCACAAAGCCAGCTCTGATAAGGCAACTTCGTGTTTAAGTGGGATTTGAGGAAATGGAGGCCTTTCTCTAAATCTACCCTTAATTTGAGCAATAAAGGAGATGTGGAGAATGTGTTCCCCACAATGGCCGTCCGATCGCACAGACGTTAATGTTAATAATGGCCGTTAAAGGAACCTAATGAAGCACGTATCACAGCATGTGTTTCCAATAGGTCAGGATCTACCCCTAAAGAACTGATAGCTCTCAGCTAGCCTAAAAACAAACTCTCCAACTGAAGAACAATTCAATTAGATCGGCACTTGGCAACGACAATTCCAACCTAATAAAATAATTGAGAACAAACTTCCACCATTTAAGAAGTTAACAGACCCTCTAGCTGGCAGTATTGGAATAACACGACCAATGGAAAGACAAATGACCCACTAGAGAAAATATGTGGCATGTGGTTTCATAAGTCCAATCATATTACTAAGTGGATCTATCTTTCATTAGCTTAAAAAAAAGTGCAGGACTTGTTTGTCACTGTCTAAGACATTCAATAGCAGTTACAGTTAGAGAAGTGGACTACCAATCTGTTTAAGTTATTGAATGTGTAGCCTATAATTCATATTCCTCTAAATCAATTGGTATACTTAACTAATTGAAATGAATGTTCTGTCAGGCGGCTGTGGCCTTAAAGTAGAACATCTAATGAAAGAAGCAAGACATCAGCCTTCAACTGTCTTTCAAATGAATCCTTGAGATAAACATTGAGTGTACAAAACATTAGGAACACCTTTCTAATATTGAGTTGCACCCCCCTTTGGGGCATGGATTCTACAAGGTGTCGAAAATGTTCCACAGGGATGCTGGCCCAAGTTGACTCCAATGCTTCCCACAGTTGTGTCAAATTGGCTGGACCATTCATGATACACACAGGAAACTGTTGAGCTTTAAAAACCCAGGGGCATTGCAGTTCTTCACACAAACCGGTGAACCTGGCACCTACTACCATACCCCGTTCAAAGGCACTTAAACCTTTAGTCTAGCCCATTCCCCCTCTGAATGGCACACATACACAATCCATGTCTCAATTGTCTCAAAGCTTAGAAATCCTTCTTTAACCTGTCTCCTCCCCTTCATCTACACTGTTTGAAGTGGATTGAACAGTTGACATCAAAAAGAGTTCATAGATTTCACCTGGATTCACCTCTGTCATGGAAAGAGCAGGTGTTCTTAATGTTTTGTACACTCAGTATATGTAACCCCATAAGTAGTGGGTTCCAGAATTCTGAAAACACAGGAGCCAATAATATTGACCATGAACTTTTTGAGTTTTTATTACTGGTTAAACAAAATCACTTTCTCTGAGCAATTTTATTAGAATAAAATCATATACTTTAAAAAAACAAATTACCATACAACATAGCTCAGTATTTGTATTATATATTTTATACAGTCTTTTTTTCTCATCTTTATCAAGGGTGCCAATAATTCCAGATCCTACTGTATTATACTTACTGACTGACTTTCCTATGTGGAATCCTACATTATGTATGTATGGAATTCCCTTGATGTCGAGGAGCATGAAGTCTCTTCCATCTCACAGATCATTGGCCAGGTTTAGATCGTGTTTCTTTTGTTTTTTTACACATACATGTGTCCTTGAGTTATACACTATGACTGTGGCATTGAAAGTTTCTTTCAAAGCTGTTATTTTTCCCATCAAACCAAAAGCAAACCTCTTTAATCTTTCAGCGCTGAGACAGAGCAAGAGGATATGCCTCCTAAGCGCCAAAACTGCTCTGTCAACACAATGTGTTTTCTTTACTGTTGCTCCACTCCCAATTTGAGCATGTTTTCCTCTTGTCCTCGCTATAGTCAACATAAAGTCCAGTATGCAAACTGGCATAGTGATTTAGGAATTCAAGCTTAATGAAATATTGCTGTCCTAGCTGGTCTGTTTGGTCTGCTAGCAAAGAAGATCAAACCTGGTTCCCAGAACCTAATCCCGAAAAGATCACCCCCGCAAATCATGATTCGTCAAAATAACCAGTGACATAACACCAGCGCACCAAAACGAAGTTATGCCCCTAGACGCTGATCTTGGTTCAGTTTAGCATTTTCCCCACTAGTGGTTAAGGTTAGGATTTGGGGAGGGGAAGCTGATTCTAGATCTGTACCTAGGGGCAACTTCCTGCATCACAGCAACAACTCAGCGTAATAAACACATAAGCCATACTGTGATTGCTTTAGCAGATTCCCCTTCAAAAGTACAACTGGGCTCTAAGGACAATTTATGTAATGATATCAATGCAAATATTCCAACTAGGCTCTCACTCTCTTTACCTTTCTCTCTCTCTACCCCCCCTCTCTCTCTCTCTCTCTCTCTCTCTACCCCCCCTCTCTCTCTCTACCCTCTCTCTCTACCCCCCTCTCTCTCTCTACCCCCTCTCTCTCTCTCTACCCCCCTCTCTCTCTCTACCCTCTCTCTCTCTCTCTCTCTCTCTCTCTCTCTCTCTCTCTCTCTCTCTCTCTGTGCCAGTGGACTGAGCTCAGACCAGACGATCTCATCACTAGCTAGAACCTCTTTGCTCTCCTTACTATACGATTGTGATGACACTGAAGAATCCCATTTTATTAATTTATTATTTTATTTTTTACCCCAAACCACAGTGGAAGATTAGTGCAATGGGCTCTGATTCAAAGGAGTGCACTATAAAGGGAATAGGGGGTCAATTGGTATGCGTCCTCTGACAGGTCAAGAAAACCACATCAAAAGGCCTCCAGTGGGTTCAATCCGTTTTCTAATGAAAGCACAGGGCGATCCTACCCAATGCAGAGATGAGAGACCACACGTTTCCTATCGTTGTGTAAAGCGAGCGTGTCTGTTTGACTGTGTCTTACAGCCCCGGGCCCTGGCTAGCATGCACACAGGCCTAATGTTACCAGAACCAAAGTGACCAAACAATTAAAAACACATGACCACAGACAAGAGACTCAGCATTCCCCATATGGAGGAGACCAGAGAGCATCACAACTGGGAAACATACAGCGTGAGTCCACTTAAGATACATTTTTACAATAGCTGTGAACATCTGACTGTGTGTGTGTGTGTGTGTGTGTGTGTGTGTGTGTGTGTGTGTGTGTGTGTGTGTGTGTGTGTGTGTGTGTGTGTGTGTGTGTGTGTGTGTGTGTGTGTGTGTGTGTGTGTGTGCGTGCGTGCGTGCGTGCGTGCGCGTGTGCATGCGCGCGTGCGTGCGTGCGTGCGTGCGTGCGTGTGTGTGTGTGTGTGTGTGTGTGTGTGTGTGTGTGTGTGTGTGTGTGCGTGTGTGTGTGTGTGCATGCGTGTGCGTGCGTGCGTGTGCGTGCGTGTGCGTGTGTATCCAAATGTGACTATCCAAATACAGTGTGAGCCTCCATATTGTTGTTTCAGTGTTTACCTTTGCAGGGTGAGGTTGAGGTTGCCAGCGCAGGCCTTGATCTTGTTCTGAGCTTCCAGGTGGTTCATTCCATCAGTGCTGATGCCATCAATAGACAGGACCACATCGCCCACTGCGATACGTGCCTTGGCTGCCTTTCCCAGGTCCGTGAGCTGAAACAAGCAACAACAACACATTTGTTAGAGATGTGTTCATAATGTATACAGTACATTTTGATAGAAACTGGGCCTACCTGCGAAGAGAGACATTTTCTTATTTTAAAAGAATGGTGCAAAGTGCCCCAAAAAAACTCTATATAATCTAGCAGTGTGATTTAAATTGAAACTTTTCTTTAACAATATGTGCTGTAAAGAGGACTTTATGTATGTATTGCTCAGTTATTTATGTATTGCTCAGTTTACTAAACTCTAGTTAACTAAGCAATCGCCTTCTTATAACGCTCATTGCTGAAGAAAAGTTTCACATTAAATCACAATCCCAGAATATGATGAGGCTATTGCACAGATAATTTGTTTCCTTGTTTTGAAAAACTACAAGCTAGACACACTGTCAGACTGGTTATTATCACATGGTTAATAACAGACACCAATATTTCATCTGAGGATTTCAACCCTTCTGCATGGTTATGTGATAACCCAGCATGCAAACAAAGTGAAATTATACCACTTAGATTTCGACAGAAAACGCTCTAATTTGAAACAGCTTTTAAAAACACAAAATAACATTTTGGAAGGCCTTAAATAACAGCACAGTCTTATGAAATGGTGGCAATGAATGTTTCA